>NW_026267352.1:373124-381460 GCF_000697945.3 Frankliniella occidentalis | reverse complement strand
GGGTCTGAGGCGCCCGACACGTGGGGCTAATATAGGGCCGAGCCAAAAATAAAAGAAAACGATATACAGAGTGTGACATGGACCCCGTACTGGTGCGGAGGGTCTGCGTATACTCGCTGCCCACTGCTCCTCCGTGGCTCTCATGGCTCCCCACGGCCCCGTGCCAGTAGGCACCCCGCCCGCACGTGCGCTGCGCATGCGGTACAGTGAAAATTGTGACAGTGCGCGGCGTGAGCGTCACATGGTATACTAGGCTGGACTGGTGTGTGTGTGGTCTGGTTGCCTAACTCACTAGGCACCATAAGGCGCCATGGCAACGGTGAGCAACGGGAAGACAGCCTCTGGGTCGGGCAGCCTGCAGAGTCAGCGCTGACAAACCTAGCTACAGGCTACAGACCTGGACCTCCTCCTCTGGGTGGCCACTGGCCACCTGGCTAACCTAGGGATTATCCAGAAAGTATGTCCGCCATTTGCCGTTGCGAAACTGCTACGGTTCGCCATTGCAAGCTCTCATAGCGCCTGATGGGTAGGCAACATCTTGCCCAAAGTGCATACGTGTACTGCAGGATGGCCTACCCTTCGTCTCGCAGGCGTCAAGCTAGCATAACCCACCAAATGAATCTTAGAAAACCCGACGTGTTTTTTTTTGTTTTTTTTTTCAACGATTCTCTACCTACAGACCTGGACTCCGCCCCCGGGGTCGATTGGCTAATCTAGCTACAGACCAGGACCGCCGCCACTGGATGGCCGCCTGGTTAACATAGCTACAGATCTGGACCCCGCCACTGGATGGCCGCCTGGCAAACCGAGCTACAGTCCTGGACCCCTGTCACTGGGTGGTCGCCTGGCTAGCCTAGCTACAGACCTAGACCCCGCCTATAGCTGGCCGCCTGGCTAACCTAGCCATAGACCTGGGTGGCCGGGCCGCCTTGGCCTGGTCGGCTGTATGACGGGAGGGGCCGCGGCACAAGGCGCGGGAGCAGGACGGAGGACCGCGGGCCCGGCTGCGGAGGACAGAGCGACGACGATGCGCGACGAGGACCATCGGGGAGGGAGGAGGAAGCGCGACAGATAAAGGGAGAAAGAGAGGGAATAAGAGAAAGAGAGACAGACAGCGGGTCGGCAGTTCTTGAAGCAATTGGTGGTAGCCGGGAGATGCGCGTGGACTCGGACGAGTAGCGGCACCGCCAGCACCGCGCACAGAGGATCCCAGGACCGCACCCGCCCGCAGGCAGCAGGCCGGCGTCGCGAGTACCGCACCTGCAGGTGCAACCTCCGCCAGCTGGACAGCAGCTCCCGTCCGCCAGCGGACTGTCCGCCGAGTCCTAGACGCCGAACACGCCCTTCGCAGCCGCACCGTCACCTACCGCGGCCCGCGTCACTGCAGCTGCGCGACGCCATGGCGGCCGAGGGCATCCTGGTGTACTGGCGCTCCCTGGTGGTCATCCTCACGCCCCTGATCCTCCTGCCGCTGCCCCTCGTGTACCCGGGCAGCACGGTGAGTCTGCAGGGCGAGCACCGCACGCCGTGTTGTTCAGTGTCAAAGCCGAAATGAACTTTGAGTTGTTCCGCTCTGTTCCTATGATTCCTATGCCGTTCAACATAGTGCCTCAGCCGTGTTTCTGTCCCATAGAGATCAGACGATAAGGAGTGTTGTGCCCTGCATGCCACTGCGACCCTTCGTGCAAGATCCGTTTGAGCCGCTCTAGTCGTTGCGTGAGACTTTGTAGTGGACCTCATTGGCTCCCACGGGATCAATCCCGCGTGCTTATTGTCAAACCTCCCTCTCTTTGACGTTTTGAAAGTCTTAAGAAATCCACTAGCCAAGAAAGTCTTCCGCGCGGAAAGATTCTCAAAATCAGCAATGCAGCAACGCATGTGTCAGTGTCTGTTCTATTTCGGGAATGCCAGGGACAGCCTCCTTCCAGACAATCGTCTAGACAACCCTAGACTGTCCTAGGGCGGTCCAGGCCGCGTCGACACGAGCCGCCCGATGGCCGTTATAGATGTGCGGGCTTCCCGGGCCGCCCAGATGCCTGCCAATTGAACTCCTGAACCCTCTTGCTGCGCCGAGCCCGCCCCGGCCGCGCGGCTTTTTCTTAGCCATGAATAACAAGGAATGATAGTTGCCACATCAGCTTTAGCAGAAAAATGCCCCTATTTTTTTTCTCGTCCTGCCCCGGATGCATCTGTCACTAACTGGGCTCTCTGATTGCACATAATAAGATTAATGGTATTGAAGGTCCTTCCCCCTCCTATCCCGGGGGCTGCGTGCGCGCCTCTCGTGTGCCCGCGACAGCCCGCCGTCAAAGGGCCGATATTTGCGAGGAGCGTGTCAGGAGGTTAATTTGAGCTAATGTCGCTGTCGGTCGCTGTCATGAGCCTCACGCCGTCCACGCATTAGCCGCTAACGATCCATCGCGCCTGTCGGTCCCGACCCAGGCAGTTACTCTTCCTTCTCCTGAGAGTGGGCCATGCAGGAAAAGGGTGTGCACGGGTGCAGTACACTACGAAGTAGCTCATATGGATTTGTTAAGCAAAGAACGGCAAAGCCCCTTTCTTTTCCTGAGAATGCACCAGACAGGGAAAAGGGGTGCACGGATACAGTAGACCACGGGGAGTAGCTCACGTGGATTTGGAAAGCAAAGCCTCGTAAATGAGTCTCGGAATTCCAAGGAATGACACCGAGGCCTGATGCAGGAGGCGCGCGCGGCGTACGGCGTGCTGCTGCTGGCCGTGTTCTGGGTCACGGAGGTCGTGCCGCTGCCCGTCACCTCGCTGCTGCCCGTCGTGCTCTTCCCCGTCCTGGGCGTGCTCTCCACCGAGCAGGTGTGCGTCACCTACCTCAAGGAGACCAACATGATGTTCATCGGCGGCCTGATCGTGGCCATCGCCGTGGAGCACTGCAACCTGCACAAGCGCATCGCGCTGCGGGTCATGATGCTGATCGGGGCCAGCCCCCGGCGCCTCATGCTCGGCTTCATGATCCCCACCATGTTCCTGTCCATGTGGATCTCCAACACGGCCACCACCGCCATGATGGTGCCCATCGTGTCCGCCGTGCTGGACGAGCTGAAAGCGGTGAGTCGTCGTCAAGAGAAGAGAAAAACTTGGCAGGCCCCTACCAACAGAGATGCGTCACAACTTCGGTATAACGAAAAATTTGCATCACTCTGGCGCGTTTAATGACCCCAAAACGTCAATTTTTCATCACGAATACGTCATTTTGATGATTCTCTGTTGGTAGGGAGGTGCGCGGTCTAGGGGGGATCGGCAGGAATATAGGGGCGTCCTGTGGGATTTTTTTTTTGGCATACAGTCTCTCCATAAATGTCCGACTAACGTTTCTGCGTTTACAGCAAGAAGTGGACAATTCCCGCCGGCCGTCCGTCCTGAGCGGGGCGACCAGCAGGCACGACAGCGGGACCTTCGATCAGGAGACGAGACGCAAGTCCCTGGCCCGGGTGGAGATGGAGTAAGTACGAGAGGGCTGGCCGCCCCGCCCGCTTGCTCCCGCCTGCACTCGTTGACCCGCCTGCGCCTCGCTCCTCCGCATGACGCACTGCACGCTGCATGACGCAGGGCGCCGCTGCCGCGGGCCGCCAGGACCAACGGCGGCGCGCTCCCAGTTGGAACTCCCGCGCCGCGTGTCCAGGACGCCGATGACGCCGATGACGGGGAAAAGACGTGAGTAGCGGCGCTCAGGAAGGGGGAGTCACGCCAGGGCACTTCTCCATGAGCTGCTGGAGCCGCGCTGGCCGAGGCCCCGCAGGGTGATGCCGCACACCGTGCGAGGCGAGGGGGCGAGCTCCTTGGCGCGGTGTGCGGAATCACCCAGCCGGCGACCTGACCTGGTCCGCCCCCCAGCACGGCACAGCTTTGCTCCGCCAGTAAACAGTCCGTTTGCGCTCGTTGTGCCGGTGCACTCTGCACGGCCCGCATGTGCTGGCCGCTTGAACTTGCGGCCTCCCCTCCCCCCTCCTCTCCTCCGCGACGGCGCAATTAAGACAAATTTAGGGTAGGTAGAGGAAGGGGACGGACACACACACATCTTCCCACCAAATTATTTTTGAGTAAGTCTTAGAAACATCTAGGTCATGTCATGTAAGCCATGTACGAGAAACGTTCATCTCGACGCACATTTTTCGATGCATACTCTTCTTTGTTTTGTTTTTTTTCTGACCGTGTTTTTCACCTCACTTTGCCCTAGCAAGCTTCCACGGCCCAACCAGGAGTCGGTGGCCTACTACTTGGGCGTAGCGTACGCGGCCAACATCGGCGGCACGGGGACTCTCACCGGCACTGCCACCAACCTCACCTTCAAGGGGCTGTACGAGAGGTAAGGCGCCGCCCCCCGTCCCTCCGCCATCGCTATCGGCATCAGCTGCTGGTTTTAACCCTGTTCTGGTACCGTTTATCTGATGAGCAGCTTGTTCCCGAGCCTCCATGGACTGAACTTCGCAAACTGGATGCTGTTCAACGTACCCCTAATGTTGATCAACGCCATCGTCGCCTGGCTGTGGCTGCAGGTGCTCTTCATGGGGTTGTTCAGGTGCGACCTCCCCGTGACGCCGTGTAGTGGCATACATGCTCTTCGTCGTGAAAATATCTTTTTTTTTTTAAATGTTACTTTAAAAACTTCCCCGTCGCAGGAAATCAAGTGGCATACAGAAGCAGACCAAGGAGCAGCTGAAGGCCGTGGAAGAGGTGATCGCGACCAAGTACCGCGAGCTCGGCGTCATGACCTTCCACGAGGGCTCCGTGATGTTCCTCTTCCTCTCCGTCGTGGTCCTCTGGTTCTTCCGCGCGCCCGAGTTCATCCCCGGCTGGGCAGAATACGTCTCCGATGTGTATGTCGCACCGCCGCGTCCCGGACCGGGTCACTAGACCGCGAAGAGCCGCCGCGAGCCCGACGCGCTCCGGGGCCCTTCCTTCCCGCCTAGAATATGGGGTCGAAACGATGTTGATTCGCCCGCGATATCGATTTTCACTTTTAATAGACATCAAATCGTATTCTCTCCCGAATTTTCAATTGAATTAATGTTTACTCGAGTTGTAAACCAACATAAAATGTTTGCATCGCTTGTCGGCAAACAAGGTCAAATCGAAATCAAATCGAAAAAATATTGCTTACAGAATACACGCGGGGAGGGACGGTGGAGCACGCACTGACACACACTGATTGTATGTACTTTGGTTTGCACAGGAAAATTAAGGACGCGACACCCGCCGTGCTCATCGTGTTCCTGCTGTTTGTCCTTCCGGCCAACCTCGACTTTCTCAGGAGAGACGGTAAGCAGGGGGCTCAGGCGCTCGCGAGCCCGCTAAGCCGACCCGCGACCTGCTGCTTCCTAATGTTATCTCCTCGCTCTCCCCTGCTCCACACCTCCGCCCGGCCGCAGGTCCCCGCAAGGCGTCGCCGGCGCTCCTCAACTGGAAGATCATCCACGAGAAGCTGCCCTGGGGCCTGGTGCTGCTGATCGGCGGCGGCTTCGCGATGGCGGCCGCCTCCCGGGAGTCGGGCCTGTCCAAGCTCATCGGCGCGCAGCTCGTCACGCTGCAGGACTCGATGGGCTCCACCGCCATCCTGGTCATCATGTGCACGGCCACCACCTTCCTCACCGAGGTGTCCTCCAACACGGCCATCGCCAACATCGTGCTGCCCGTCCTGGCCGAGATGGCGTCCGCCATGCGCGTGCACCCGCTCTTCTTCATGATGCCGGCGACGCTGTGCTGCTCGTACGCCTTCATGCTGCCCGTGGCCACGCCGCCCAACGCCATCGTCATGGCCGCCTCCAACATGCGGCCGGGAGACATGGTAACCCCTGTCGCTTCTCATATCCCGGCGGCTCAGTGTGAGCAGCGCTCGCCGCCGCGTGCGCCGCCCAGGCTAGGCAGCCCAACTCACGCCCCTGACTCGACTGTTGCAGATCAAGGCCGGACTCGGGATGAACTTCCTGTGCCTCATCACGCTCTTCATCATGTTCCCCACGCTCGCCTCGTGGCTCTACGGCCTGGACGTGTTCCCCCCGGAGGCGGCGCACATCGGCACGCAGAGTAGGCTCTGAGGGAGATAGGGGTGGGTATGGGTGTCGGCGTCGGCGTCGGCTCCAGGGGAAGATGGGGTGGGGGTGGGGGGGAATCCTTGTATACTCTAGTCTTGTCCGTCATATGAGCATGCGCAAATGCAAAGTGTGGGGCGGAATATGCTCTCTAATGTGGTAAGAGAGTCGATGTAAATTTATGAGGTGATGAGGGGGTTCGGTGGGGCGAGCATCTGCGTTTAAAATTCACTTCTACGTGTATTGAGTTCCTAGTTTCAGTAATTACTGGAATTTTATGGATTGAAGCACGTGAATAAACCAAAGAACAGAGAGTAATTTAAGTTAGAAATAATTTATTATTCTCTATAAAAAATACCAATAGGCTTATATTTAACATGGCGGGGAGTCATCCAAGTATACGATACGTACATCACAGTAAAAATTGGTGTACATTAAACACTTCTTAAGCAATCAACGGCTGTTTCTGAGCCTCGAGTTCGATCACTTTTTCCCTTCACTCCCTTTTCTTTTATCGTTATGGCACTTTACTTGAATCGCTTCGGCAAAGAAGACCTTTTGGATTTCATAGCCGACTCGAAACAATCAGGATGATGATCACATTGTCGTCGAAATGACAGTTTTGGGCGAGACATGTTTACATCGAAGACAACATGACGTCATCGCGCTGTCGACGTCCAGAGGGTGTGCGCCTCTTCAGGGTCCGGGCAGCTCCAGGCAGCTTCGGGCATCGGACAGGGTTGCGCTCTGACGTCATCGGCCTGCCTGAGCCCAGCTGCTCCCGCGCGTCACGCCGCCGGCTCCCGGTCGCAAGGCAAAGGTATCAGTGTGGCGGGTGGGAGATCAGGCAGGATCACGTCGACGCCATCCGCTCGCGTAGCCACGGAATGAACTTGGCCACGTCCGTGAACACGGCGTAGTTGTAGGCGTCGCAAGCCTGCTCGTTGACGCTGAACATGGACACGGATACGATGCCGCGCAGGCGCCAGCGCCCGTCCGCGCCTCGGAGGAACAGGCCGCCGCCAGAGTCACCGTTGCAGACGCTCGTGCCTGGAAGAGGGAGTAGAGACGAATAAGAGCCAAAAGTTGTTTTACATAAAATAAAAAGAAATATCAGAACGCAATACTTGACGTTATTACAACGTTCCAACCCTCGTTGAAGTCGGTGAAAAAGATTCAAACAAGGTCAGAGTTGCTTTCTGATAAACAGATAAACACGAGCGTGTCTGCGTCACAACTCCCCCGCTGCTGGCCCGCGCACGGCCGCACGCGCCCAGCAAGACACGGCTGCCCGGATTTAATTGACGTGCTAAGGTTATTATACGCGATGCCAAGTGGCGGCTGGGGGCCTACTCCGTCATTATTTCATTTTCCGCTCGTCGTGGAAGAAGTCTAGACGTATGGGGGGATTCGCGAGGAATATCTTAGGTCGGGGGGTCTTTTCTGGGCGGTGGCGTTACATTGCTCTGACTCGTACCGGGTGTTGCAGAAAAGACACAGGTGCGGGCGGGTTTGCCTACCCGCTCTGCCCGTAAGGCGCCATAGCCTCTTGGGTAGGCAAACCCGCCCGCACCTGTGTCTTTTATGCAACACCCAGTACATACCGTTCCTAAAGCCGGCGCAGAAGGTGGTGTCGGTGGTGAAGGCGTGAAAGAAGATGTTGGAGCGTAGACACGTCTCCTGCGACACGATCGGCATGTTGGCGACGCGGATCTCGTTCGAGATGGCGCCGGTGTCGTCCTTGCCCCAGCCAGGCACCTGTGCGGCACAAATAACGCGAGGGGTGTATTGTCGTGTGCGGGGGGTAGCGCGGGGTAGTGCGGGGTAGCGTCGGTCTCGGCAGTGAACTCACCGCGCCCACCTGGCCCACCACGGCGGACAGGTCGTTGCCGAGAGCCTCTTCCCACAGGCAGACGGGCCGGATGTGCCTGCTGGGCTCTACTGCCTCCGTCAGCACCAGCAGGGCGATGTCGTTGTCGTACGAGGAAGTGGAAGAGGACGACGACGACGAGGATCCCGACGATGACGAGCTGGGCCTGGCCGCGGCGTAGTCCGGATGCACCAGCACCGAGTCCACCTCGGCAGTCTGCTGGCCCGGCTCGGTGTACGAGAGCAGGTCGTGCTTGCCCAGGTACACAACCAGCACGGCGGCGTCCACGGGTCGGCTGGGCCGGCCGCGCCGTGCCCGCACCTCCACGCAGTGGGCGGCTGGGAGAGAACAATGACAGAAGCGGTCACATCGGGACCATCGGGACACATAGGCGAGAGGCTAGG
>NW_026267352.1:370122-373074 GCF_000697945.3 Frankliniella occidentalis | reverse complement strand
TGGGAGGGGGGCGGGAGTGTCCCCGCGCACGGCGCGTTCTGTCGCCGCGCCCGCCCGCACAAATGTTGCCTTTCTGCGGGAAACTGGAGGCTCCCTGGTCAGGGCGACGTCTCAGGCATGTTGCCCTCACCAGAGCATCTTTTTGTACAAATACCCCGGCCGACACAAAAGTTGCCTTTAGGAATCACAGTGTGCCGCCAGGGGTAGGGCGGGGGCGGGGTGAGGCCAGACGCCCCCCTCGACTTATCTGTCCAGGATAATTGCTACACCGCCCGACCCGCCCAGCCCCGCACCACCCTCTACCGCCACCATCCGCCGCCCTGCACCGCCCTGCACCGCCTTGACGCCTTTCTTTTTAAACGAACCCGCTTCTACCAGACACCTGTTGCATTTTGAGCCGCGTCTAGGTAACAGTCCAACAATGAACACACCTTACTCTGAGTAGTCCCAGTAGTCCACTCCGCAAGCGCTTGCCGCCCTCGTGAAAAATAGTGTACAGTTTTCAAACTTGGGGTCGATAATGCAAAAAGACACCACACAAAAAGATTCAACAAGAAATTAAAGAGTGCTTTGTGTATAACATCTTATTAGAACTGAATTTCCTTCACCAGTTGGTTCGTTTCGCCGTTCACAAGAATTGTTAACGTTTTTATTCTCAGTCCCCCTGCCGCCGCCGCGGGTAGGCCGTCCCGCCGGGCTCGCCTGTTGGGCGGCGTAGCCTACCCGCCGGCGGCGCGGCTCACTGCTCTGCGCCGGCCCCCGACTGGCCTGGCCTGCTGGCCTGGCGAGGAGTGACGACTGCAGGTGCATGAATGGCATAATGAGAGAGAAGCCATAGAGATGCTGGAGATAACAAGGAGGGGGAGAGAGAGAGGGAGAGTGAGCAGTAGCCGCGACAAGGCCACCGGCGGCTGCGGCCCGCCGCGCGTCGTGCCCGTGCCGGTCGGTCGGAAGTCGCACCTTCTACGCGCCTTCCATGCCACACGACTACCCGCGTCGTCGTGGCCTGGCGTCGTCACAACCGCTACCGCAGAGACTTCACACAGGCCGACACTCCTGTCTGCCTCACTTCCACTCCCCCGTCGATGAGTCCGTTGGAGGCGGCTCCTTACTGCATGGTCGGTCTCTGAATCGCACGGCTGTGTTTGACGGCGCCACGTCGTCGGTCGCGGCCGGGATGCGTTTCAATCGAAGCGCGCCGCGTATCCTGCGGACCGGGACAGGTTCCTCGCGGCGGTGGAACCGGTTGGTGGGATTGGAGTGGATCCTTCAGCGCTCTCCCCTCCCGGCTGCCCCTCCCCCCTCCCCCGGGAAGGCCTTCTCCTTCTTTAATTACCGTTAATATCCTTAACGTCCAAACCGACGGGTAACAATATTACTTTGATGTGATACTGATGTGGCAATAAGTCTGGCCGAGTTCGACACCGGAGTCGGAGCTCAGCTAGGCCGCGGCCGCGCCCAGGCCGCCGCATGACCAGCAAGGATGCGCGATCGCCCCAGGCTGGTGCCCAAATGCTCGATGACTAGAGGTCGCTCGCCTACCGCGCCGTCCGCTCCGCTCTCTGGCCGCAGAGCGGCCTCAGCGGCAGCGCCCCCTGAGTAACAGTCCTACGATAAACAATGAGAATGGCGCTCTTTTTTTGCCGTGTACTTAGAGTGCTGTTCACGCCCAAGGCTCCGACAAGGCTCGCTCCCATAGGACGCGTTTGCGTGCGTTCTCGCGCCTCTACCTCCTTCTCTCTTCACTCACTCGCTATCCAGTGACTTCGTGCGTGCGTGCGTGCGTGCGCGCTTGCACACCTCCGGGAGGATACATGAGTAGTGCACCCGACGCCGAGCCCGACGCAGGCATACCACACCTTTGTCCTTCTAGACGTTCTCCAGCAAGGACCTGAGGCAACGCATATTTTCGTCAATTTTCGACACGAAATTGCTCCACCTAAACCCATTTCACATTCAGACCCGCACCTGCGCCCTGTTCGCCTCCCCTCCGAGTCCGAGTGCCCCCCGGTCCCCCTGGCCGCCCTCGCGCGCAGCCCCTATGTGGCATTGTTCGGCGTCCAGTGGGGGGCGACAAGTGCCACTCGGCATGTCGGTCTGGCGCCACGAGCAGACACGCGTTCCGTGGCGCTGCGCTCGGACCACGCATGAGCCGAGCTGCTCGCTGCTGGATACTCCTGCCGATGTGTTCCGGATCAAGTCAAAAAACGCGGGCCGGGCGGCAGGGATACGTCATGTCACTCTTACTGCCTCGCCGCGTCGTTGCTGCTCGGACCTCACATTCCACATCCACCACCATGACTAAACCGCCCCCCTCCCGCGTGCCATTGGCCGTGAGTGTGTGTAACTAGAAGAAAGGCTTCGGGAAAAATATTCTCCCGTTAGAGGGCGCGACTGCCTCCGCTCGCCATAGTCCCATTGCCCGGAAGAGGGGGGGGGGGGGTTATGGTATTGTCCGGATCATCGCTGCAGATTTATAACGTTACGTTTGAGCCAGGCTGTCCGATTCCTGTCCAAACCGACTAGACGGTGCTTCGTTCCATGCGTTGCCAGACTTCCGATTACTTGCCGTTTTGCACAGACATCAGTCATGTTTCAATGTTCCTGCTTTCGGTTTGAAAGGGGCTCGGGCTTCATGGCTAAAACGAAACGCGAAAGAGACGTCAACTTCTCGGTATTTTGCTGGTTCGCATCCTCTAGTCGCTGAGTAGTACAGCCGGCGAGTTGGGCGGGCTGCCCCAGGCCACCTACAGCGCGGGCGTGACAGATGTGTTGCCTAACCCAACGGCGCCGGCGAGTGGCTCGGCTCCACCCAGATGGCGGCGCGGGCGGCGAGAGGCCAAACCCGCCAAGCGGCCCGTACCGCAAGGGTTCAGCGAGTCGTCTCTATTCGGCATCTGGTTTCGACTTGTCAATATTAGACAGGCTTACCCGATAGCGCAAGGGCGGGGG
>NW_026267352.1:367556-368775 GCF_000697945.3 Frankliniella occidentalis | reverse complement strand
CTGTCCACAGGCAGCCCCTGCTTCCACGAGGAGGGTGTGCAAGCTGCTGCCGCTGCGCGACCCTCTCACTTGTGTGTGACCCCAGCGTCTTCTGTCCACAGGCAGCCCCTGCTTCCACGAGGAGGGCCAGTTGCGCGGGGTGTGCAAGCTGCTGCCGTACTGCTCGTGGGCCGTGAAGGAGCGGCGCTCCGGCCTGTACCCGCAGACGTGCTCCTTCGACGGCTACATGCCCGTGGTGTGCTGCCCGTACACGCGCACGCACGACCCCCCGCACCTGCCGCTGCGTCCGCACCGGCCCTTCGTGCCGCCGGACATGCCCGCCCTCATGGCCGGGATGACGCTGCCGCCGGCCCCCGGGGCGCTGGAGATGCCCCCGTCGTCGACGCCGTCGACACAGCCCGAGCAGGAGAAGGAGGGAGAGCAGCAGGAGGAGGAGCAGCAGGAGCAGCAGACGTCCGGCCCGGTGCAGCTCCAGGCGGGCGTGCCCGGCGTCCTGGGCCCGCTCGAGTCCTGGCCAGTGCCGCCGATCCCGAGCGAGCCGGACCACCTGAAGGAGGAGGTGGACGCCGTGAGCGCGCTGGACAGGCTCGGCACCGGCACCAGCGCCAGCACCGTCACGCCCCAGAGCCAAGGCACCGAGAGCAGCATCCAGCTCGGTGACGGGTCGGCGGCCTTCGCCCACGGCCGGTAGCGCAGCAGTGCGGCGGCCGGGCGGCCGACCCCGCGGGCGCGGCCGGGCCGGCTAGTGGCGTAGGTCGGGTCCCCGTCCCGGCCACGCGTTGTGCACAGACTGACTCCACGCGACGCGGAGGAGAACGCCATCGGAACCATCACTGCCATAGATGATTATATTTACTGAACAAATAAGGACATCTCACAAGTTATGCAGTAACTCATATATTTTTAAAAACCTTGCAACACCTGGATATGCACCACCACTTGAATAGTGTATTTCGACTAACGGAGGAAGAAGAATAGCGGGTAGAACGCAAAGGTTCCTGATTGGCGGAGCGCCTAACCCCTCTACCGGCGTGACGTAGAGGCGGGAAACTCTCGACCAATCGGTAACGTTGATGTTCTACCGGCTGTTCTTCTTCCTTCAATAGTCGAAATACACTATAGGCAGGCGAACAAGATGCCGCACCTCCGCCTCTCCGCCTCCAGGCGCGGCGGCGGCGCGCCCAAATGCCCGCGCCGTATTTGTACGGGTGCTCCCCCC
>NW_026267352.1:354856-367496 GCF_000697945.3 Frankliniella occidentalis | reverse complement strand
CAAACCGCATCTTGGAGGCGCGTCAGCCGGTTGTTGCGAGGAACCTGCCCTCCAAACAAATTCAGTAAGAGTGTGCTTGGCGGCATCAGGCCCCAGCTGGGACGTTGAATCGACGTTGATATGGCCATTAGATGTCCTGAAATTCAACTTTGAGTCGACACATTCAATTTCTGGCTGGGAGACGTAGGCCTTTGGTCCTTGAGCGCCAACCTCTGAAGGTACATTTTGTAGGGGTAGTCACGAAAGGTGCTCCAAGCGCTTAGAGGGCGGGGCGGGGCGGGCCGCCGGCTCCACGCAGGTGCTTGGCGGGATTGCCTACCCAGCGCTTTGCAGGCGCTACCAGTACAATGGCTCATATATGAAGTTCTTGGCGTTCTCACTGCGTGCAAAACGTCGTCCATTTCTATCACTGTTGCGGTGCCCGCAAGCCTTGCGCGGGGTATCGCCGTTCGACGCGACGACGAGTGCGGGATGCGGCGTTCGGCCCATAGCTGCAGAAAGCCGCGACGTGTGGGACGTAGCCAGTGATATAACTTTCCACCCGCGTATATCAAGCATACTCTTCACATGTCGCGTTTTTCTGCTTTCTTGCTTGCGGATTGTCCTGCACAATTACCGGCCCATGTGGTGCTCGAGGACAATGAGCAAAGACATCTGCAACCACGCCGTTCACAAGAGGAAGTTTTAAAAAACCTTCAGCTGAACCAATAAATTTTATTTCGGTCCGTTTACTGCCTTCCTTCCGTACAGTGCGTGGCAAGAAGGTTGCAGATTACCAATTTTTCCAATAAAGAATCACTGATACTTCCAAAATCATGCATTGGACTTCTTAAAGTGGCATTTCTCGCTTGCAAGGCTCCAGATCCAGCTAGGATCCAGAAGAAAGGTCGGAATCAACCGGGATTGCCAGGGCAGACAATATGTTTTGCACAGTAGTTGGTGGGGGAAAAGGGGGGGGGGATGCTTGGGCGTCAGACAAGATGTCGTGTTTGGCTCGTTTTGTCTAGGGTTGTGGCGAGCTTTTTTGAAAGCGAACACGATGTATATTCTTATTGTGTCGATCATATATCCGCATTGCTACCCTGAGATTGTTTAGTTTCTCAATTCAAAGGACACGAACTTCAAGGTTTGAAGAAAATCATATGACTTGACTTAAATGATCCCTGGAACACATGGTTTGCGATGTATTGGTTTTTCCAACACCATTGTTCTGCTCTGCTTATTTTACCTTGTAATATTAGTAAAGAATTGAAGTAAATATTTAATATTTTCTCTGATAAACCAAATGTCGAATATCATTAGGTATTTTTTCTTGTCATCCGCTAATAGTTCTCTCTTTATTTCCTATATTTATTGTAGGTTATGTTGTTTTTCTCAATAGTTTTCTAAAGTTACCGCTATAATTGTTATCTTATTTCGTCACCGTGCCACCATATAATGATTTCTCAATTGCTTGAAATATTTAAGTTTTGATTTTGGATAAAAAAGACCTTGTCAAGTCGTCGTTTTTCCAAATTATTGAAATACCAACCATCAAGTTGCTTACTTTAGTGACTCTTTTAATTTCTCTGTTGCAGATAACTCCTAATGGCGACACGCAGGTCAAGGATTAAGGCAGTAGCCAACTTACCTGCTAGACGTAACCGTCCTTTAGCTACAACTAAAACCAATGAAAATGTAGATGAAGGTAATGATGAAACATCTCCCCCATCTACGAAAGTCAATGAAAATTCCATCAAAGATTTTCCACTTGATGTTAAAGAGAAGGTTGATAGTCCATGTAAAAAGTCAGAAAATATAACTGACTCTTCATCAACTCCTGATAGAAAGTCTGTAATTGTGACTGTGGAAAAGGATCGAAAATCTGTTATTGTTAACAGAGATCAATGCGTCAGCACCACTAAATCCTTGTCCGCTGATGGTACAAGTGATTCATGTAAAGAAGATTGTGGTTCTCTTTCTGCTACATCCACATCAAATTCAGAAAGATTAGATGGAGAACTCACTGAGTCTCATATAAGTAACTCTGAATTGAAATCTGCACGCATTGATGAAGAAGTTGTACAAAGCTCTGCTAAGTCACATTCCTCTTCAGAAAAAAACCATGACGTCATTGGCTCTAAATCTTCTAATGATGATAAAGATTCAAGTAGCCAGTTAGAAGTAGTTAAAGAAGCTGCTAAAGTTGATTCAACCTCTGCTCTCACCACTGATGGTGCAGTCACTCAAAGCAACCGCCTTCCTCTCAGAAGTAGACGGACCAAGCCCACTGTGAACTTAACAGCTGCTGCGAGGAAAAGACCTGCAAGTGATCTTGCAGTATCCTCTCCATGTTCTCCACCTCCAAACAAGTATGAAATCATTGTTGTTATTATTATTACTTCTACTAAATGTCATCTTGGATTTTAACACACAGACTGTGTGATATTCAAGCTAGATAGAATAACCTCTGCTGAGTTAATGCAATGAGATATTTTGTTTTTAACCAATTGACATTTTATTAAAAGCATGTGTCATCAGATTATGGTTAAAAAAATTCACAATTTCTGTTGTTGTACTTTTAGTAATGTTATGTTTATTTTTGCATTCTGCTTAAAATAGGTTGAAGCCTGCAGAATTGCTTCAAAGGAAAACCAGTGAAATTGATATTGTGACCACTCCTGGACCTAATCCTGAAGAGAACAACAAACAAGCAGTAGCTTCTGACATCAATGAACCATCAAAATTAGGTGGCCAGGCTTCCACACCTGTACCTTCTTTTCCTGAAACAAAAACGGGGTAAGCTTTATTACATATGATGCCAATCATTTTTAGTTTTAGTTTATTCTATAAGAAATCCTTCACTCCTTTGTTTTTTACTAGTTTAATTTCTGAGTGCCTAAGTCAATTTAGAAAGTGCTACAATTAGCCTGTCAGTCATCGCTAATTAATGAGATTTGCAACATTTTGTCCTATTTATATAACAAGATTTTTTATTTCCTAAACTTATAAAAAAATTGTCTTTTGTTCCAGTAGCAAGGCAGTTCCTGATTTGCCTGCATCTTTCAAAGTACCTGCCAGCTCTCCGTTAAAGACCAAAGATAATTCCCATGAAACAGCATGTGATAGTTCCAATACTTTAGATAAGTCCAATTCAAGCCCACAAAAGGAATCAAGGTAGGTCAATGTATTTTTGTGTGGAGATTCTTAGCTCTCACAGAATGATCTAAACCAGTTTTTTCTTGCAGTGGTGTCAAGCGAAAGCAATCCACCAATGCTCAAAAAGTAGCTGCTGCACGGAAAAGTCTAAAAAGTCGACTTAGCACTGATGGCCCATTGCCGCGGTCAAGCTTAACAATGTTTGACTTAATTTTCTACAACCCATCAAAAAATCCAATGAAGTAAGATCTTACAGCAGTTACTAATTTCTCCATTCTTTGAGTACATCTTAACAGGTTGTTTCCTGTTCCAGATCAAATGACTCTTCAACCAAGAAGATTCGTGATCGCTTGAATTCGTAAGGCTGAGTAAATTTTTAATGTGAACTAGTGCTAGTCAAATAGTTCTAAAATTCTCACTCAGGATTGTATCTTTTTCAGTGTTTCCAGTGTTTCATCCATCCAAGAAGATCGTTTAAATGAAGAATCAGTTGATGATGTTGATGGCGGGAAGGAAAACACAAATGACGATACTGAGGAGATAGCTATGCCGGTTCCACAAGTCAAAGTTGGGGCTGATGGCTCATTAATTCTTGATGAACAGAGCTTGGTAAGAGTCTGAGAGCTTGATCCATTTTTTGTTGTTTTTTAATTTAATTTTTCCTGATATTTTATGCTACCTTTCTTTAGTTTTATAAATTTATTCTCAAGATTATCCTATTCTTTTAAAGGTTATTGAAACTACTGGAACCAAAAAAAGCAGGGAAGATCTGGAGAGATCTGAAGTTGTCGTTGAGACTGGTTCTAGCTATGGCCATTACAAAAAAATAATTCGCTCAAAGGATTGGTCAGATCATGGTAAGAGTATAAGTCTTTGGCTTTACTAAAAATATTGCGTCTTACTGTGTGTCTTCTTTTTATACAACTTAAGAATTTTTTCAGAAACCAAAAAATTCTATAGAGCTCTCAACGTTGTGGGAACTGATTTTTCTCTAATGAAACCATACTTTCGTAATCGCACCCGAAGAGAATTAAAACTAAAGTTTAAGAAAGAAGAAAAATTAAATTGTAAACTTGTAAATAAAGCTCTTGCAGAACCACTTGACTTTGATGTATCAGAGCTTCAGAAAGAGTGTGGTATGTTAAATCTGAAGACAGTGTTTGGCTACTTAACTCTGTTTGTTTACCTAGTAATTGTTTTACATTTTATTTTCACTGTAGAATTAGAAGATGAAGAAGAAAAACGTTTGGAGGAACTGGCAAAGCAAAAAGAAGCAGAGAAAGACAAACCCTGTGATGTTGAAGAGAAAGCCAAAAAACCACCTAAGAAAAAGAAAACCAAATGTATGATGATTTTTACACAAAATTGCCGTTTACAAATTAAATTGTGTACAGTATTGTGTTTTATAATGGTAGTTTTCAATGTCCATTTCATTTTCAGGTGTATCAGCAATGGCAGAACTTCTAACAGAAGAGGAAGAAAACTCACCTGGTGATACGGTTGTGAGGAAGCCCCCACTTAAATCACGTCCAAGGAAAGAAATACCAATGGATGTCAAAAGAGATAGAAACGCTGATGCTGATTATGATATGTTGGCCTTAGGAGTCAATATTTCTGACAAGAAGCAAGGAAAGCAAGCATTTTCCAATGTGGACACAAAAGCTGGGCCTGGAGACTTGCCAGCAGGAACTTCACGTAAAATATCAAAGACAAAGAAGAAAATTGTTCCATTATCCACATCTTCTAATGTAGACTCTGAAGCTGGCTCTGTGGCATTATTTGACTTGGATGAAGAAACCCCATCAAATTTGAATGGAATAGATGGGCAGGACACAAACCCACAAGAGATAAAAACCAAGCAAGTCACTAAACCCAGGAAAAGGCCAGTGAAAATTTCATCAGAATCAACTTCTAAAAGTTGCAATGAAGTTCCTACAAAGATTATTGGTGCTTCTGAAAAAGAGTTACCTGCATCAGTTTCTAACAGTCAACCATCAGTTGGGCCAGGATTACGTACTCCACCTACTTTGAACCTCATTTCAAGCGCTGGAACAAAGTTGATTGTAGCTCCTTCACATGTGAACATTCCAGTACAAAGTACACCCATGAGAATTCCTCCCCTTGTCAGTATTGGAATGTCTGTGACCCCACCTAACGCCATTCAAGTAGTCCAACGATCTGTTCTACAAACAACACCAAGTGCTGCACCATCATCGAAGCCTGTATCATCTCCCATCACAAACTTTACACCTATCTATAAATTGCCCCAGTCCACTCCTCTTAGAACAGTTCAAGTGCCAGGTTCTGTTTTACCATCTGCACCAGGCATAGTTACTCAAAGCGGATCTAAAGTGTATCAGACAACTCCCACCTCTAAAACAGTGCAAGTGTCAGGCCCTGGTTTACCATCAGCATCATGCATAGTCACTTCAAGCGGAGCTAAAGTGCACCAATCTACTCCCACCTCTAAAGTACGGACAATTCAAGTGACACCACAGAATGTTCAAAACCCAGCCAGCTTTAGTGTGACAACTCCAGTGAGCCGATTACTACCATCAACACCGACTCTGCCTCGAATGGAACCTGGATCTATTATTGTATTGAAAACCCCCTTGCCCGATAACCCAGACCGCCATGTCCTTCAGGTATACATGGTGACCAACACACCACCAGGGTCTAGTACAAATAATTCATTATCTATCACACCTCACTTGCAAGGGATTAACTTGCTTCCTGGGCCATCTGTGCAACCAGCATCGTCTAGGTCCCCGTGTATCTCAGATGATTCTGATACTGAGAGAGTACTGACAAAGTTGTAAACATTGTAATTTTTAAATTTTATTTTTGCATATATTTTGTTATCTAGTTTATCAATGCCAATGAAACTCTGTAAATTTTTTTTGTTAATACTGTACATATGACCAAAATTTGGTCAGTTGTTAAATCTCTGTTAATGATGGCTGGTTGTTATGCTGTGAATAAATGTTCCAACTGAAAAAGTTGTCATGTTTAGAGGTTCTTTTTATTATTTTCGGTCATATTAAAACATGTAGCAACAGAGGTAAAGTACACATTGCATTCCTTTCATCATCGATACTCTCACTTGTGATAAGATGTCAATTTCATTTTTAGAGTAGCTGAAGTGGACTCTAACTGTTCCTTTGTTCTTTCAACTATTTTAACAGCCTCTGTAATGCTAGGTGGAAGCTCTCCATATTGCTCAAATTTTTTTTCAAGGTTCTGTATGTCTTTGATTAAACCCTCATAAGCGTAATGTGAGTCCAATATGGCTTGAGTTGAGATGGTTGAAGGTACTGCCTGGTTTTCAAACTCTATTCTGGATGATGAATTTGTCTTACTTAAGTTTGAAAGATTAGAGTGGCTTACATTCAGTTCAACAGCAGAGCTTTCTAAATAATTCTGCAAATTTGATACTTCATCTGCTGCCATTTTATACTCTTTCTCAAAATATAACAAATTATCTTTCAGTCTCTCATTCCTCTTTCGCATCAGCTTGATATCTTTCAGCAGATTTAATTTTTGTCTAGCAGCACTGGCGTGAGCCAAAAAATCTACAGCTAGTGTAGCAGCAGAGCCCGCACCAGTTCCGTCTCCAACATGACCCTTACTGATGATAGCTCCAACTTCTCGGAGAACATTTTGTGTCTCGCAGCTGAATTCTTCATCTTCACTCAAACCTAGCAGCTGAAGTTGACTTACAGTCTTCTCTGCCAATGCTTCATAGTCCTGTTCGCATCGATTTAAGCCCCTAAGTACTTCTTCAACAGCATTGTCTGCTTGTTGGTTGATGGTGTACAGGCTCCGAAGTTTAGATTGAGCCTCCTTCGTAAGAGTCGGGTATCTACTTAGTAGATTTGGGCTAAACGATGACATCCATACCATGAATTCTCGATCACCTAGGAAAGACAATCAAAATCAAACTAAATAGATCAGTTTTCAAAGCATAACCCTAACGCTTAATTGGGGTTATGACGCGTCTCTCAAAACTGTTACACACTTTCCGACCATTATCTTACCATGTTTACTAACTGATGTATGTTTTATATCACTCTTATTTAAAGAAAAGTCCATTAAAGATATGGGGTTCGCAAAGGATGAATTCATTTCGACAAAGTGACAGCTGTCTTTGGATGTAAATAAACAAACAGCAGGCAAACAGTTACAGATCGCAGATCCCCGCCCTTTCCACTTGTAGTAATTTCTTACCAACATTCCCGTCCATATTGTTATCTCTAAATTTTCTATTAGGAAAATTACAATGCTAATATTTGAAGAAGATTTACAAAAAGATGTAGTGAGAATTTGAAATATTGAATTTTACAGATTTGAGTTCAGCAAATTGTATTCTACCGGAAACTTCTTTCAGTATTTCTCAGTTGGCAGAAAGAGGAATGAGTCAGCCCCACCCCCTCCCCCAAGTACTTAAGCGATCAAACGGGCAAGAAAAGAGTGTCATCGTGTGTACAGGGTAAGTGAAAATTTTTCTTGGAGGCTCTACTTGTCCTCAAAATGTTTCATGCCATTTCAAAAAGATGTAACGTTACATAGTCGCAGACCAAGGTGTCGCAGACATCAGAGTGCTGGCCTGGCACTTCCCCACTAAAGCTCGGCGCAAAAGACCCTTTCAGGCACCTTGCTTTCAGGGGACAACCGGAATGGCCAGAATGGACTGGTGGTTCAATGGGAACAAAGAGTTACCTCTATTATTCCAACCGCCTGGGTCACTTTAGAGGTTTTCCGTAGAATCCGATGGCAGCCTTATCGTGGTAGGCCGGTCCCTCCGGACCCAGTAGACCCTGCACGCCGTCCCGTCCCGGCACCCCCGTGCTGGCCGCCCGGCCGTAGAACCCTGGCTCCGGGAGGTTCACTGAGAAGGTGTAAAGGATAAGCCAAATTACAATTTGAAATTAAACAAATGTTCTCCATACTCCACAGTGGCGTACGAGATTGGCGTTTGCGCAAAGCATATTCACGGTAGCGGCAATCACCACGTCGCACGGCACGGCCTAGAGTGCAGGACTCCACGAGCGCCGTGTCAGTAGGCAACCATCCCACATGCATGGATGGCGGTACAGTCTACCAAGACCGCGCGGCGTGGAACAGCCCGACTCCGAGGCGCCGTGTAGAGACTTACGCGCGTTTGGATGCACCGAGACAGCGTTCACGTTGTTCGACAGCTTGTCTGCGCCCGAAGAGAACTTGGCGTATGGAGTTGGGATCAGAGCAGGGCGTCCTCGACCGCTATCTAAAAAGAATGTCACATAACTTTCACATCCCTCGTACCTTATGTAGTTGAAAACAGGGCGACAAGGGCGCGAAGAAATCAAGGACAACTACTTCTTCCATTCGCACTTTGTTTCAGATAATTTTGTTCCATTTTTTGAGAGAATGAGCCTGGATGTTCAAACGGAGTCTCGCACGGGGTAAAAGTACCCCGTGCTGTCAATAGAGGCATAAGTGACGTTGGCTGCTCGCTCCTCCTGGACCAATCTGAGCTCAGCCATGCCGACAAGAGCAGAAAAGAATCGGACGGTGAGCGAGAAGGGTAATTCTGAAATTTCTCTTACAGAAACGCTGGGCTGGTGCGTGCTGCACGAGCGCTTGGGGCGGTGCGTGTGCGTGCGGCGGTGCGTGCGGCGGTGCGTGCCACGGCGTGAGCATGCCCAGGGGCAGCGCGCTGGCGGCGTAGCGGCTGGCGTACAGCCCGGGCACCTCGGCCGCGTCCCAGGGCGTCAGGAAGGTGGCCGAGCCGCGGGGATGCAGCGACGGCGGCGCCGACGGCGGGTAGTAGAACGGGTTGGCGCCCTGGGGCCCGGGGGCGCCTGGGACGGACAGAGGAGAAACAGGTTAATGTGACGTCGAATGACGTCAAAGTGACGTCGCGTACCTTCGCCTGCGGCTACGTTATTTTCTAAAGAGGCAGTAGTTGAGCGTATCTGTGAATGCTTGAAGAAGTCCTGCCGAGATCTAGCTGACGACGACGACGGTGGGGGCGCGAAGCAACGGGACCTCGTGTATAGTATACATTCACTGTTAAAAATGTGTTGGGATTTCACAAAGATTCTCTCTCAACCACTACAAGTAATTCCCAGAGGACTCCGTTCTTAAGTTTTCATGTCGGAAAGCAGCTGTTGGTCGCCTGAGTGTTTCGAAGCCGAAGCTAAACTCGGCAAGTAAAATCTATGGAGTCCGTTTGGAAATCCCAAAGGACTTTGGCAATATTTTTCACGAGTGTTCATTCGTGAAATCCCAGAACTTTTTCTAACAGTGTTACTCACCGATGAACTGGTAGAGACCGGCCGTGGACGGCGGGTAATCCAAGTACGCCCTCGCGGAGCACACCACCAGCAGCTGCAGCAGCTGCAGCAGGGCGGCGCTGCACCACATCTCCGCGACGCACTGTTTTACTTTGCACGGGACGACTAGTTGTCGACGGCGAGGTGCTCGGCGAGGTGCTCGGACATGTCCGCGACGGCAGCGCGCGTCGCCCTCGTACCGGGCATGGCTGGAGCACGACGTGCTTGCTCGCGCCGTGGAGCCTGGGAGACTGCGGAGCCTGGGAGACTGCTGGAGTGCCGTGGGCCTGCAGCTGGGGCTGCCTCATCCCCCGCCGCCAGCCCCGTCACGCGCGTGTGTGCGCGTGCTCCGCGTGCGCGTGTATTGTCTGTTATCTCGCACGCCCGCGCGGCGCCGGCAGTGACAGTTGTCGCGTTGCCCCCCGCATAGGACAGGCATCCTCTCCTCACTGTCGCTCTCAGGACGCGTCGCGCAGCTCCCCCTCCCCCCGCCCCCTTCTCTCTCTTTCCCTCCGGGGCAGGAGAGCAAGGGCCGGGCAAGCCTACGTATATGGTACACACGGCAAGTGTGCGGTGGGTGGCTGGGCAACTCGCAAGGTATGTAATTACTCAGTGCGCAGCCGAGCTCACTCACAAGACGACGCGTGCAGGGCAGGAGATGAGCAGTAAACCAAGATAACGCTTAAACTTCTATTATTTAAAAAATAAAAACACGTTGATGTGTTTTTGTATAGTGAAGTGTTTGCAGCACGATTTAAACTTGCCACTGGGGGAAATGCATCCCAAACTGAAGGCGAGATCTTCAGGTGACGATCGGGGAGAAACCTTTGGATTCAGGTTGACGCCACGGATCTCCCCCGCTAGCTGGCGGCCAGCCTCACCGTGTTGCTTCCAGAGAAGAGCCCCGCACCTGAGGTTACCAAACGCCCCCCCCCCCCTTTTGGCTTTCCGCCACTCCTCGCGCCCGCACTCTGATATACGGAATGAGCAAACGCGTGGGAGGGGGTGCGTTTTTCCCAGCGGAGCAGGTTTATTTGTGAGAGATACCTGGAAAGTGTAAGTTCGGCCCGCAGCTTGGCCTGCACGGGACCCTGCCCCGCTTGCATCGTGCCCGGACCCCGGGCCGCCACCTTCCCCGCCGCACCAGCACGCGTCGCGCTCCGCGATTCTGTCAAAGCAGGACACAACCGGGGCGGGGCGTGGCGGGGCGTGGCGGGGCGTGGCGTGGCGGGACGCGGTGAGCCCCACATAACGCCTCCAGAGGACCCCCAGCACCAGCTGCAGTACCGCCACACCGGCATTGTGACGAAACAGTCTCCTCCGGCAGGACAGGGCAGGACTCCTCTGGAACTTTGCTTCCTGCCGCAAAGGACGCCAGCCAGCGGTGCCATCCTCCCCTGCTGCACAATTGCACCAAAAACAAGAGCCCCTCTTCGCTTTTCCTCGGTAGAAAATTAAAGCGCTTTCTAGCGACCACTCTCTTTTTTATTGGCGCATTGGAACGCATACGTGGGGCTTTCTAAAAGTGTGGCAATGGAATTCCCCCGAACTCGCCACGAGTCACGAGTAAAGGCACGTGTTTGTCCGTAATAGCGTTGACACGGAGTTTTTGTTTTGATTACATTTTTTTTTTGTTTCTTTAATTTCCTACAACTCTTAAGGTTGTTTATGTTGGGGTCGGACCCCCCTCTGCCGCTGGCCGCGCTGGACGCGCTGGACGCGGGACTGCCCCATGGCGCGATGACGCGGGTGCCGGTCGGCGGGGGGGCAAGGCAGCCAAGGCGCTCCTCGGCGGAGCAGGGGAGGAGCGGGTGCGGTGGTGGCGAGGGGGAAAGCAGTGGGTACCGGGGAGAGGCGAAACCGATACCAGTAGTACCAGTACCAGTTCCTGTCGACGACTCGGTCCGGGACGTGCAAAAGCTCCTCTCTGCTGCCGAGCGGGCACGCAGGAGCACCCAGACGCACTACTCGACCGTGGCGCCGCACACCGGCGCGCCTGGCCCCACGCCGAAGACTTCCTCCACAGCTTCCCGTAGCAGCTGATCGGCTAGCTGGCCATGGGGCGAGGGCAGAGAACAGCCCCTGGGCTGCGGCGGCCCCGACTCGCCGCCGTGGCCTCGCTGCTCACCGTGCTCGCCGTCGCCGTCCTGGACAACGCCGCCGGCGTCTCCAGCACCCTGTACGAAGGTTAGTATCGGCCTGCAAATGGCCAGTTGTGGCTGGATGCGAGACTTACCAAGCGGGCCGTCCAGTTGTCCGGCCGCTGGCCCCAGCCCCCGATCCCCGGCACCCAGCCGCCGGCTTCCCGCACCCGGCTCCCGGCAACCGGCCCCCGGCCCCAGCAGTGTCTCCAGCGGGCCATGTATAAATGCATGCCACTGCGCCCCGCTGGCTTCCTGCTCGGGGAGGGGAGGAGAACCTGGTTCGAGGTGTGTTCGCCGTGCGTACTGTGTGTACTTGATTCCGCTGTCGGGGTCTTTAGCCGGCCGGCCGCGGCCGCCCCTGCCTGCGCGCGCTCTCGGGCAGGTGGTTTAATCGCGGCGGGAGTTCCCCCCACGGTCCCGATTAATCACCATGCGATACGTGTAAACAAACACGCCGGAGCCGCTGAGGACAGCTGCAATCAAGAAATCCTGCGCGATAAATTCGCTGCGTAACCCTCTCACTTTGTACCAGGTGGCTGATTAACACCGCGCACCTCTGTAGTTACTGTACCGCACGCAGGAGTGCGGGCGGGCTTGCCTATCGCCCCTGTTCACGGCGCCTTACGGGCCGGGCGAGTAGGCAACACACCCGCACTCGTGCGTGCGGTACAGTCTAACTACAGAAGTGCGCGGGGTTAAGGGATCGTCCAGAAAGTACGTCCGTTTCTCTCAAAATCATCCTGCAAATTACAGAAGCTCGGCGCCTGCAAAACTCGGGGTAGGCCACCCCGCAATACACTCATGCACGGCATGCAAGATTTTGCCTACCCAACAGGCGCCATGAGAGCTTGCATTGCCTTAATTTGGAGGGTTCGTAACGGCGAATGACGGACGTACTTTCTGGATGATCCCTAATCAGCCACCTGGTATGTGATTCCAGCGTGTCCTGTCCACAGGCAGCCCCTGCTTCCACGAGGAGGGTGTGCAAGCTGCTGCCGCTGCGCGACCCTCTCACTTGTGTGTGACCCCAGCGTCTTCTGT
>NW_026267352.1:346731-348586 GCF_000697945.3 Frankliniella occidentalis | reverse complement strand
AAAAAAAAAACAATGGCCGCATTTTGTTTATTCCGGCCTACGTACACCAAGATATCCAAGATACAACACCTACCGGTCTTTACAGAGAAGACGCAAAGCGAACGCCTTTGAATGATGAGTACTTTTGGCGCCTAAAAGTAATCTGTCATACCAATCGACCGTCTAGTTGTGAGATTCTATATATTGTAAATTGTAAAGAAATATTTTTGACTTTGGGAAGGTATGTAAAAGGATAAGATTGAAAGAGCGGTACGTACATTTAGTTAAAACCAAAAGTTTCTACTTGCAGCACTTTGCAGTCGTTACAGCAACATACCTCGAATATTCTCATACCCAAGGGGATATAGATGCTCCAAGATGGCAAACATAAGAACGAGATCTCTCGACAACTGATATTGAAACGACGGCGCGTCGAGTATTGATATATGTTTTCAGGTTTCAATTTTAAAAATTCATTTTGAAACAAGCTGACTTTCAACTGATTCTAGTCCACGCAAAGTCACCTACCGTAGTAACAAATTTACCATTAGTTTGTCAGACTTGTTAAGCAGAAGCAGAAGTAGTCAACAAGATGGCCTCTCCTGTATTAAGTAAATTTAATCCTACTATTTTTATTAAATCTTTAAAGTTTTGTGGACGTAGAAGTTTATCTGCTGGAACAGTTAGAAGAACTGAAAAAAGGAACGAAAAAATTTCCGAATATGCCGAAGGCGAAACACATTTTGGTTTCGAAAAAGTTAAAGAGGAGGAGAAGTCATCGAAAGGTAGGGTTATGTGTTTTTGTTTACATCGGAAGGAGTAGGCAATACAATTTATTTATCGGTCTGCTCAAGAAACCTTCACATGTGTCACATCAATATTTTGCCAGTTTTTTTTCCTCGAAGACTGCGAAACCACACAGTTATTTTGTACTAATTGACATGCATCAAAACCTGCTTCAACCATGTTCCATTGTGAATGTCACATATCTTACATAATGATTTGTGCTATTTTTATTACGTTGCGTGTTTTTTGTTCTTGTTGACAGTTCACAAAGTCTTTGAAGACGTTGCACAAGATTATGACAAAATGAATGATTGTATGAGCTTTGGTGTTCATAGATTGTGGAAAGATATATTTATGCAACGCTTGTCACCTGTCCATGGAACTCGTTTACTGGATGTTGGAGGAGGAACTGGTAAGCCATTGTTTTACAAGGAAGCAGTATCAAATTTTAAATTGTTAACATTTTTGTTTGTATTTGTTATAGGAGATATTGCTTTCCGTTTCGTAAAGTACCTTGAAAACTCATCGATACCTGTCAACCCAAACTTAAGTAATCATGTAACTATATCAGACATAAACAATGAAATGCTTGAAGTTGGTAAGAGGCGAGCTGCTGACAGAGGAGTTATCACAGCAGCAGAAGAAGTGAACTGTTCTGTTGACTGGCTAGAAGCTGATGCTGAAAAGCTACCTCTACCTGATTCTTCGTTCAATGCATATACAATTGCTTTCTGCATCCGCAACTGTACTCATCCAGAAAAAGTAAAATTCAGCACTTTAGTGTATATATGAGTCTATTAGGCCATATGACTCACTCTTAACTATTACTTTTGCAGGTACTTGAGGAAGCATATCGTGTTTTGCAGCCTGGTGGCCGTTTCTTGTGCCTTGAATTCAGTCATGTGGAGAATGATACACTGAGATGGTAAGTGCTCAGACGCCCTGCCTTACAATAGAGCTGCCGATCGCAAGCGCCAAAGTAGTGATCTGTTGGCCGCTTTACGCATCCAATCCAAACACAAAATGCTCTCCCTCGCTATGGCTGGCCCCAACCCAACCCACCTCATCCCAGCCCAGCCCACCCCCTACC
>NW_026267352.1:345615-346271 GCF_000697945.3 Frankliniella occidentalis | reverse complement strand
CCACCCCACCCCACTACACTCCAGCTCACCCGCTTCACCTCACATCCCTTTTCCTCACCTGGCCCCACGCTTGTTTGTTTAAGGCGACCCATCGCCCCTCATCCCACCGCACCTCACAACCCCATCAGCCCCATCAACTTCTCACCGGTCGACACAGATTGCCTTGGCTTTTAACAAGCTTTCGCATCCGCCCATTTACCCCGTGTTTAGCCAACAGCATCGCAGCCTGCAACTTTGATTCATTTAGAGTTCGGGCGCAGAACTTGTTTCAACCCCTTCCCCAGCCCCAGCCCCCTCTCTCATCCCTCTCTCCACCGTTATCAGCTTGGGGCGAGTCGGGTCGACTAAGTTCAGCTCTTGCTTCCCCGTTTCCAGGTGAATGCACGAAGCAAAAGGTTTACTTTATCTCCAGACTTCTGTGTGTAGCGCGCGTAGACCGCTTCTTCGGCGTCGGCATATTTCTTTTTAGAAGTGACCCTTCTCTCCCTCATTTTTTAACGCTAAGGCCGAACATCCAGTTCATAGAAGAAAAGGGCGATCGATGCACGACTGTATTCCTTCTGTGCAGTGCCTTGGAAGGGGGAAGAAGAGGAGGGGGTACTTACCTAAACAGGCGCACTTATGCTGTGAGGCGGCTCGCCGTGGGGAGGCCCGGG
>NW_026267352.1:337771-345565 GCF_000697945.3 Frankliniella occidentalis | reverse complement strand
GGGGGGGTGGCGCTTAGGGGAGCTATGGAATAGGGCGGACACAGGATGCCCAGGTCACGCTGGACGCACAATGTCCATGGTAGTATTCGACCACGACATATACACGGCAAACGGGCTGATGCACTCACTGACTGAACTTTCTGCCTTCTGGCTCTAGTAGCGGGTCTCAGAGGCCATCTTCAGAATGGCTTTTAAAACACCCCGTCGATGGTCCCTTTTCCTATGAGTCCGCACTCGGTCCACTGCCTTTTCCCACTAACAGCCCCCCCCCCCCGGTCCACTGTCACTCAAACCGCCGAAATCGAACAGCGCGCGATATCCTCCCTCTGTCGCGGACCACACCCCGCCACCCAACCGATCTCGGCACATTTCTCTATGCCGCGATGGTCTAATTTTACCAGAGGCGCAAGGTTGCCGCCGGCCCGGCAGCCGGCAGCCCGCCGGCCGGCCCCGGGGTTTTGGTGTGGCCCCGGCCCTCGGCGGCAGGGCAGGGCAGGGCAGCTCGGTCCGGCCCGTCCATTTATTAGCGCGCGTGAAAAGGTCGGGGTCGAGCTTCACGGGCTGCATTAGGGCGGCGCGGAACCTGCTCAGGCATGGCCAAGGGCGTGCCTTGAGCAGGCCTTTTGTCTGTGTCGGGCACTTTTAAGAGTACACGCGCCAAAGTTCCAAAGTGTATGCGAGGTGGCTGATGAAGATCCCCGCAATCTCTCTCTCGTCGGGCTTGCCGTCATTCGCCGTTGCGAACCTGACAAGTTCGCCTAGGGAAGCTGCCATAGCGCCTGGTAGGTAGGCAACATCTCGCGACTGCAGTGCGTGGATGCACTGCTGGGTGGCCTACCCTGAGTCTCGCAGGCGTCGAGCTCCCGTAATTACGTACCCGAATAGTTCTGAAAAAAAAGCGCACGTACTTTCTCGACGACCCCTAGCACTTTAATTTCGAAAGAGGCCTGGAGTTTCTCAGCCCCCGGCCGGGCGCTACATCCCTGCTCGCCCCTGTTCGCCTGCACCGGTGTGGACTGGACTAGTTATGCACGAGCTGTCAGCCTGCTTCTATCCAGCGTGACTCACATCGACCAGCTACCGTCCGGGCAGTCGGGGAGAGAGGCGAGCGGCTCCCCCCCCCGCAGCTCTCTCTCTCTCTCTCTCTCTCTCTCTCTCTCTCTCTCTCTCTCTCTCTCTCTCTCTCGCTCTCTCTCTCGCTCTCTCTCGCTCTCGCTCTCTCTCTCGCTCTCTCTCGCTCTCTCTCGCTCCCTCTCTCTCGCTCTCTCTCTCGCTCGCTCTCTCGCTCTCTCGCTCTGCCTCTGTCTACTCTCTCGCACGCGCCCTCGCTCTTCCCGTCCCCCTGCTTGGCAGGCCCGACACAAAGCAGGGCGTCTGCTGAAAGACACGCCGTCGCGGCGCCCGCCGTCGCCAACCCTTCTTTTGTGAGCACCGCTGCGCCCGCCCTGGACAGGAAGCTCCGTCCGTCACGTGACCTTGCATTATGGATCAGGGCTGCAACGGGGGAGGTCCTGCCGGTGTCCGCGGGTGCCGCGGGTGCCGCGGGTGCCGCCGGGACGCTGGCCGCCGCCCCTCCGCCTCGCCGCCCCGCCCTCCCCTATCGGGCTGTTGGCCAGTCGGCTGGTACCCTCAACTTCCAACCCCAACCCCTCCTCAACCCACAACCCCTTTAGGTACCGGCGCGGTGGCGCTCACCTTGTTTTATTTTCCTGTGCTCGCTTCCCCTCTCCGCTCCGCCGCGCGGCAGGCAGAGCAATCTCCGGAGCCGATCGTGGCGTGGGTCGGGGCGGGGGCGGGGGCGGGGGCGGTAATATAAAGTTGCGCTGCAGGGTGGGGCGTTCCGAGGCGGGGTGGGGCGTGCCAAGGCGAGGGAAGGCGTGGCGCGGCAAGGTCAGAAGAGTGGTGAGGGTCCAAAGTGGAGACGAGGCCAGCCCATGCCGGTCCGGGGGAGCCAGCCAGGCGCCAGGCCCGGCGGCCCAGCCCAGAGGCCAGCCCGGCTGGAGGGCCGGAGGGGTCGCCTCGCCTCCTAGCGGGCCCCCGCCCTATGCTAGCGCCGACTAGCGCCCGCCGCCGCGCGCCCCGCCTGCACCCCGCCCTTGCGCGATGTCTCTGCATGGAACACGCCTCGGCCTAGGCCTAGCCGTGCCAGTAAGGGGGTTCGATCCTCAATACAGCAGGGCGGGGCGGGGCGTAGCCTAGCGTCTGTCTTGCTGTTGTGCGCCGTGCGGGCCGGCGGGGCCTCGGGTGCGAGGGCTAGCACAGCAGTAGCGCTGCGCCCGTGCCCCTCCCCCCTGGCGCCGCCCCTGCTGCGTCGTCCTCTACCGCATATTCACCCCTCCCACCCACACCCTGCGGTGGCCTGGCAGCACGCGGCTGCACGCGGGAGCCCGGCGGAGCCCGGGTCTAGACTCAAGGCTGCGGTCGCGGCCCCGCACCCTCCCCTCTGCGGTAGCCTGGCAGCATGCGTCTGGTGGCCAGGCCAGGCTGGGCCTCTGCTCGACGAGGCCTCGACAGTCTAGGACCCCATTACCCTGCTTCTCGCGTCCGCCCGGGGCGCTGGAGGGGTGGGAGTGGCAGACGAACAGACTACCCGGCGCGGCGCCCACCTGCGGCCTCGGCCCCTGCGGCCGGCGCGACTTGGTGGCGGGCATTAAGGGCATCATCCTTTACTTCCGTGGAGGGCCGAGGGACTCCCCTTTGCTACCCTCGCTTGGCCCGAGGCGGCAGGGCGGCAGCCACACGGGGCTGCACGGGGGTCGCTGCTCCTTCCCTTAATCATTCATGGCGCGCCACGTGTGGGGGTGGAGCAGGTCGCGGCGCCGGGGCGGGGCGGCCGGGCAGCTGGCCGCCGGCGGGTGGCAGGGCAGGCCGCCGAGACCACGCTCGACGTCGATGCCCGGCGGCGCTGCTAAGGGCACCGGGCGCCCCTCACGCACCGGCCATCGGACCCTGCGCCCGCACAACAGAAGTATGAAACATTTATGGAGGTATTTCTGTGTGTCGCAAAATGGGTGGGGTTCGTAGATATAGGGGGTGTGAGGTATTGCGTGTGCGTATTCTTAGCCAGGGTGCGGCTGCTTTTTCTATTGCAAGTGCTGAAAGGGGCGGAAAATCGCAAACCAGTCCTTGGGCACGTGGGCGGGTCTCGTGTCGGAGGTGTCCCGAAGACTTTCTAGAAACGCGCCCTGTGGCTCGGCTGGCGTGGCGGTGTGGGGCGGAGCGGCGGGCGGGGCGGCGTGCAGCCTGCAGTGAATGGGGTAGGCACGCCCGCGCCACACACGCGTGTCACGGAGGTCTACCCTCCAGGCGCCTCAGGCCCTGGCCACGGTTGTTAAGTTATAATCTAACTGTGACGTGTGTCTTGCTGTCCTCAGGCTGTACGACCAGTACTCGTTCCAGATTATACCCCTTATGGGCCAGCTGGTGGCTGGCCAATGGAGACCTTACCAGTATCTAGTTGAGAGTATACGTCAATTTCCTGCGCAGGTGATATAATGGATCCAATTTGCAGACAAGGTTTCGTTGCTCTACATTTTGAACTGATTCTCTGTTTTGTATTCTAGGAAGAGTTTAAGGAAATGATTGAAGCTGCTGGTTTCCGATGCGTTTCGTATGAGAACCTCAACTTTGGAGTTGTAGCAATTCACTCAGGATTTAAATTGTAGTTGTTAAGTGATAATTTATATCAAGACTGGGCTCTTAATAAATATTGGTTCATCATTTTCATGTGTTATCATGTTGTGTCCCCATGTTGCTTAAAACATTACAAATGTGTTGCCAATTTCAATGCATCGATCATGATAAAGAAAGTTCTGGAGTAATTGATGAAGAATTGTACTTTTTAATTTGCAAATTTTTTTCTAGTTATACATGTCAAACATTTAGAAGTAGATTGGGTGATAAAGACAGTTAAGATTTTAGATATTGAAAAACAACATGAATGAGTAAATTCTTCACAGTAATTAGGAATGAAAGATTAATTTTCTGTCATGGTCTGTTCTTAAAATCAAAAAAATTACACATATAAGTAACTGTGGGAAAGAAGGGAATATCATAGGTCATCCATTTGCTTAGATTATTATCGCAGAAACAAAGGGATGGAACTAGTTCAAAGGAGTCAATACATTAAGTGATGTCATAAGTGGAATGCTAGCAGCTGGAAAACCTCTCCATCAAAGACAGATGGCTGTCCCAAAGAATCTTAGCTGCTTCTCTAACTAGGGATTAAGAATTTCAACAAGGTAACTTCCTCACTAAATTTCTGAAGGTTCAATCACCTCTAATTCCACTGCTGATGGACTTGGTCAGAGAGTTCTTTCAAATATGTTAAGCATTTCAATTTCAAACAAAAATCATAGGATAACTCAAGGTATCTCAGACTTCAAGGTAGCTTAGAATCCAAAAAAAAACAAAAAAAAAAAACAGTTTTCTATACATGACCAATTTGAATTCTAAGATTTAGTTCCACACTTGCTAAATTTACACCACCAGAACTAAATGAAATGAGAACACCTTCTGGCTGATTGCTGATGTTATGCTGATTAAGTACATATTGCAGATTGCCTTGCTTGCAAGGGGACTCAATACACGTTTGGTCACTAAGATTGATCTTCATTTACGGCTCATTAACAAAATACTCCTCCAAGGAAAACAATCAGACTAGATTCCCTAAATAGGTAGGATTTAGCATACTTTTAGGTAATAAATTATGCTAAGAGTCAAGGAACTATCAGGCATATGGAATTGCCGATTTAAGGGGGGGCACTGGTGGGGAGAGGGGCATAAATGCATGAATATATTATCCAGTCACCATAGAGCTCAGCTAAGACTCTTTCTTTTCGATTGGAAAAGACCTTCAGTTTGAAGATGGGCACTGTATTAATGAGGCTTCTTCAAGTGAAAAAGTAAGATTAAATTTTAATTCAAATTTGAAGACAATTTTTTTATATCTTGCCCAAAACAATAAGAATGTCAAGTGCACCTAAACCTTGTTTAGCATCACAAGAATGTACATGAAGATCACACGTAACATAGAACAAACAAGGCTTCTTTAAGAAGGATTTGACAATGAAATCAATACTTCGAAAGTTTAAATAATACTTTTTATCCTTTTTCACATTTATACAAAAACATAACAACGTCCATTTCAAATGAAAAATAGCACATGTTTAATTTAAAAGGCAAAGGAAAATGCTGTACAGAAATAGGACACCAAACTTAATTTAAGTACCATGGGAAAGCTGTTGACATTGAAATCAATGAATGTAAATAAATAACCCACTCCTCATTTGTACCAATAAAGTATGTCATTGACCAATTTATAATTTTACAGTTTAAACCTTGCCTGGCATCCTAAATGTACTGTTTCTTCCCTACCATAAACCACCAATACACTCCAAATACTGAGAGCATTTGTCACAACAATTTGTACATGCTAGTAACACATCATACAACAAAATAGAACTTACAAAACAAAGCTTGTTCTGCGTAAAAAAAAAGGGGGAGGGAAAGAAAAATAGAAATTGGCAGATGTCCCATCATCTAAGAGATCGGGCTGCATCTTAAACAGTTAGAAACAAACAACAAAATTGCTGTTTAACTAAAACAAAGAACTTAAAACTAATTTTGAGATTTGTAAGCTGTAACCCAATAATTTTGTACCAACAGTTAACATTTAATAAAATTAAATCCACCTCAAATTTTAAGGAAGTTAGAACATCAGTAAAATGTGAGGCCTAAAATTTTAGTTAATACAAACCTAGAGGGAAACAGTCATGTATGGCATGGTAAAGATAGAAGCATATCTTAAAGATGAAGAAAATTTTCTTCCTTCACTGGGAACTAAACTGGGAACTAATGAGAATCAAGTTATTGGTTTCAAAACATGAGGCAAGAAATTTGCTTTGTGAAACAGGAAACTAATGATGCTAGCTGTAAATTCATCCAAGTGTGCCTCCACTAGTAATTTTTAGCTACCAAATTAACAGAATTTATAGTTAAGAATGAGCACAAAAGTTGGAATTTGCATATTTCACATCAGGAAATTAAAAGGGATAAGGGTAAAGATAAGTTTAACCGCTCTTAAAAAGAAGGATGGCAACCTGACCAAGGTAAAAGTAGATGAAGTGCCTTGTCTCATGGGTAACATAGCTTCCAAAGTTGCGTCCAACAATACAATGCCAGGTAGGGTTGTACTTCTTGTCGAATTCTTTCTTGATAAAAGCAGCTATGTCCTACAAGAAGAGAAGAGATATGTCAATAACAAAGCTTCGAATAAAATAAAGTAAAGATACAGGGCATTGACTTACTTTCTCAATGTTGTATTTTTCCAGTGCCTGGGTAGCACAGTCAACTGCATCTTGTTGCATCTCCTCTGACATATCAGCATTCTTAACAACTGCCTTGCGGTCCGACATGGTGCTGCAACAAAATGAGGTACTCATGAGGAAATGCCCATTCTGTAGTTCACACATTCACGGAAACATCTTACAAAGGTTCTGAACAAATAAAGGAGCGACTCATTATCCCTAAGAAAGTACGCAACTTGAGTTTGTCAACGGAGCTCCATTATATACTTGGAAAACGGAAGCTATTATACCCTGCCGCAAGCCCACAGAAGGAACGGAAGTAGGTTGACAGGAGAGAAGTAAGAAATGAAAAATACCCACCTAGTGTCCCTTGAAACCCTTACAACAGCAACAGCATCCAACTCTCTCATGGTTCCCTCACCAGCCTGCCCCAGACCTAACCTGCACCTAACTACATGTCCCCCCTCCCTCACTTTTGGTGGCTCGTCACTGCGACATCGATGCGACCGCTGGAGACAAGGGTAGGGGCCTAACGAGCGACTCCACCTGTGTGGTGCACGGGGCCCGGTGTGTCCTGAGAGCTGAGAGGGAGCAGGCCCTGCAGGCGCGCGCGCCCCGGTGTGCGGGGGCCAGGGCCCCTGGCCCGCCCCCAGCCAGGCCAGGTCGCGCGGCGGCCTCAGGCCCCCGGACCCCCCCGGGCCCCACCCTGCCGGAGGGAGCCCCTCCGCTACCACAACACTAATGCTCTAGAAAGAAGGACCTTCTCTAACCCTGGACGCTAGACCAGTCGGGATTTTGAGACCATTTCAGACAGCAGAGTAGAGCAGAAGCCAGGGCCCCCGTCCACCAGACCTCAACGGGCCTTACTCCCACACAGAGGTCACACACCTGGGCCGATTGAGCCCAGTCGGAGCCTGACACAGAGACGGTAGAAAGTCAGGACACTAATAGATCTGATCAAGTTGAAATTGTCGCCCTGAATCCCATAACCTTCAGGGTGTCTGTCAAAAGGAACCGACTCGAGCATCGAGGGTCTTGCCTGACCCCAGGTCCCCCAACTCAAAATCGTATTTTCGACGTATTCCCGAAGAGATTCCACTTTCCCTTACCTGGATTGGTGAGTTTGTGGTTGGAGGTGACAAGAAAACTACCCTCGGCACACTGCACGCGCAAAAGTCTACTTAATTTCGTCCGTCAACTACGGAGCACTAGAGTGATCGGCACTTCTTATTTACTTGGCGGCCTGTTGTCAACTTCCCACTACCTCGCCTCCCATTGGCCGCGCGGTAGAGTCTTCTGCCAGGGTCCTCTATCGCCCCACAATGCACCGCGCGAGCCCCCCGGCGCGCGCCCGCCTCTCGTTCAAAAGGAGCGCTCTTCGGCTCTTCTGCGCAGGCTGCGGGCTGAGCGGGCCGGCGCATGCGCGGGCCCAAGTGAAGAGAAGGGGCCGGGAGAGAGGGATCGAGTGCGAGAGAGAGAGGAGGGG
>NW_026267352.1:314667-337636 GCF_000697945.3 Frankliniella occidentalis | reverse complement strand
CCCCCCCCCTCCTCCTCCCCCGTACCACTCCTGTGTGAGGCTCGCAGGGTCGGAACCAGAGATGGGAGTCTGTTAGCCCCCCGGGGGTTGTTGGGAGGTGGAGGCAGGCAGTAGGACAGGCGTGGAGAAAAGGGAGGGGCGGGGGGCGTCATTGATTGATTCCAGACGAGAGGAGACACGGGACTCGCACGAGCCAGAGCTGGTAGGGATGGCGCAGGGGGGGGGGGGGCTGTTATCATGGTTGCTGAATATATCCTATCTTGTCAGTCTGCTGGTCCCGTTCACGGGGACGTTGCAGTAGTTGCAGTGCGTACCCCCGGCCCGGCCGCCCTCCTCTCAGCACGTGAGGGCCGAAAGGGTGTCGGTCTCCCCCACCCCCCCTTCGCCACGCCCCCCAGCCTCAACTGGCCTCAACTCACCTTGTCACGGGCAGCCCAGAATGGCATGCAGTAATACCACAAATATACATATCTAGAGCTTCTGCAAGGCTTACGACCTTTGGTGCTCGGCACGTACGGCACGTCCCCTACGACCTAGGCTGGTCACATGTGTTAATCAAATAGACTTAAGTCTAATCTACGCTTAGCTCGCCAGAATGTAGATTAGGTTTGGGTCACTGACCAGCTGAGCTTGACGTTCTCTTTGAAGGATGCTTTTACGGTGGTCGACATTGAGAGTGGCCGAGAGTTGCGCTCTGCGCGACCAGAGAGGATTTGTCTCGGACTTACTTCGGCGGCACTTCTTCACTTTTGTTTCGGGGCTCAGGCAGTTGAGCAGAGCTAGAGTAACAGTAACGCAGTGAATGTGGCGGAGCTGGCTAGCAGACTGTCCAACCGGGATAGCATTTTCGCTACCCCTGGGTGCTGCAGGGCGGGCCGTTGCCGTTCTGCCGCACCGAGGCGGGGGTAGCAAGAGTGGAGCAGCGCCGACGTGGCGGGGGCGGGGGCAGCGGGAGGGGAGGGGAGGGTATACACGCTCTCTCGCCAAGTGCATCGCACGGGTACTTGAGCACGAGGGGTCGAAATCGACCGACGGTCAATATGGCCTTACCTATATTCTACTGCCCAACCCCAGAAGCGCCAACCGCACTAAATGCGCTTCAATAATGCCCGTAGAAATGCACACATATACGGTGACACATTGGTGTCTCTTTTTATGCGCATTACAGCATTAGATGCGCATTAAATGGGCATTTACCTCACACTACGCGCATTTAGCCTAATGCGTCACCAATGTGTCACCGTATGTGTGCATTTCTACGGGCATTATTGAAGCGCATTTAATGCAGTGGCGCTTCTGGGGAACCCCTGCCCTCCTCTCCCGGCGGCGTCACCTTCATTCATTCATAACAAGCAAGTAGACGCGTCGTGCACATGGTTCTGTGTAAACGAATGACCTCTCTAGGGCTCACCTCAGCATATCTTTCTTACAGACTTCCCCCGACGGAACCAGGACCTGGCCGACTCCGAGCCGTCATGTACAAGGCCGCTTTCCAGGATGCGACTACTCTGCGACGAGCGGCAATTTGAAACCTGCAAAAAAATGACAAGTTCAGGTGCGGTTTAAAGTCTGTCTGACGGAGGGGGCGATTTACTGTGGGTTGCCTATTTTCAGGGGTTTTGTAGGACACATTGCCCACCTACCGCTGTTGATGCGCTTTAAAAGCGTCACCAATAATGTGTCACCTTTTACGTGCATTTCTATGCGCATTGAACAGCAATGAAGCGCATTTAATGCGTTTGGTGCTGGAGTGGTAGGCCTCAAACTCAAGCCACTGACTAATTTTTTATGTCAAAATTTACCTTTACACACGTGCCTGCTAAGCAATTTTGAGGAAGACATTCACCTCTGCCATCACTTTTTCGCAGTCTGGTGACTCACAAGCAGCGCTAGCGCTTACCTCTCCTCTACGAGGCCGACGACGGCGACTGGCTGAACGGCACGGCGTGAACGCGACACCTTTACAGACAGAACGGCGCGGATTTCCGGCGTCCGAAAGTGATCTCGCCTCCAGCAGCGCTGGCCGCGCCGATGGGGACAGGGGTGAGACCGTGGGCCCCCGGGAGGGCCCCCTTCCCCCTCCCCCCTTCCTCCACCTGCCCAACCCTACCCCCATTCCCTTGATCATGGTCCGATCATGACACTCCCTTCCAAGCCAACAGGTACAGAACGTGATTATTCGTTCGTATGAATCAATAATTCCTTCGACTTAAGAGCAGCCAACTGTGTGACAGTTCTTTAATCAAGGGGTTGCTTCCAGTGGCGGAAACAGGATGTGCCATCCGTATACGGTAGCAGGTGCACCAAAATGTGTCACGACCTAATGGCCGTAGAGATGACTTTGACACATACGGGTTTCAGTCCGATCCAGTGAGAAACAGAGCCTTGGAATAGAGAGCTGAACAATTATTTCCTGGTGCAAAGGTTGCTTCTCCGTCTCCGTCGTGCGAGCATGAGCTCTACTCCTTCAACTTCAACAATCCCACGTTTCGGTCAGACAAGACGTGATGAAAAATAATCGTAAAGGGTAAGTTTATCGTCAGGCAAGGTCAAGCCAAGCTGTGCCATTTGTTGTCTGTGGTCACAGATGGAGTCGCGGTTCGCCGTCGTGGTCTTCCCGTACTCACCGGTTTGCCGCGTTTTTTCACCGGAACGTTGGTAGCCCGAAATGTAGATTGAGCTAACTTCAACGGTCGCCATCTTGTGTTTATTTTGTTTGGCGTGCTCTGTGCTCTGCGGAAGCGGCGTCTATTAAAGTTCATTTCTTAATTTCTGAAGTAAAGACAGTGGGCTGTTCCTCATACTTCTTGAATCGTATCATTATGTCATACGGATCGCGAAATGAGTGTCGAATTTATGTGGGGAACCTTCCGCCAGATATTCGTACCAAGGATATTCAGGATTTGTTTTACAAGTATGGCAAAGTCACGTTTGTTGATTTGAAAAATAGACGAGGCCCACCATTTGCGTTCGTTGAATTTGATGACCCGCGGTAAGTTTTTTTTTACATTCTTTCCTTAACAGTTGTGTTACGGGGATGGCAAAAGTGCGGTGTTTTCTGATGTCTGAAGTCACAGTTCAAGGTTATGAGTGCGAAAACAAAGCGTTGGTGGGAGCGTCTCTTGGCCTTCCGATGAAGTACCGATGCCGGTTGGGACTTGCATCTCATGTAGTATTTCATTCATTAACTTCGGTTTAATAATTATCTATTATTCTGTTGTTAATACGCGTACACATCCTTCGGAGGTAGCATTTGTGTTTTATTTTCCTCTTCCCACCCAAGTTATTCAACTGAAGTTAAGATGTCTTTGTCTGAAAATGAACTTTGTTATTATTAACTATGTTTTCTTTGTTAAATTTGTACACAATGAGAATAATTATTCATTTCAAATCCTTTGTTTTGAATTTTAGCTTCAGATAGATGCACTTAAACAAGATTAATCTGGATATGACATTTGGTGTATGATATGCTCTGTTGATTTCCATCACATCTGAATATTTGACAATTTTGGCCAATTATAATTTTGAGGTCTCTGAGAATTTTATTTTAGATCTCTAACTTTATTCCTCACATTGTGATTACAAATTACAGGGATGCTGAAGATGCTGTGCATGCCAGAGATGGCTTTGATTATGACGGCTACAGATTACGAGTTGAGTTTCCCAGAGGGGGTGGACCTGCCATGCGAGGAAGTAGTCGTAACATGTCAGGATCCAGCAGCAGTGGCAGCCGTGGCAGGGGTCCACCTGCTCGTCGCTCCCAATACAGAGTATTGGTCTCAGGTTAATATTCAAAGACCTGTTATGTAATTTAAATCTTAATTTATTCAATGAAGTGTGATGTTCTACTAGCTTCTCTGTGCTGCCTTTCTCCAGGTCTTCCTCCTTCTGGCAGCTGGCAGGATCTAAAGGATCACATGCGTGAAGCAGGTGATGTGTGCTTTGCTGACGTATTTAAAGATGGAACTGGTGTTGTAGAATTCCTCCGATATGATGACATGAAGTATGCTTTCAAAAAATTGGACGACTCTAGATTCCGGTCACATGAGGTAAGATAAAGATAAAAATGATTTTTCATTGGTAAGTTGAGCAAAGAGTCCTTATTGTCAATGTTCTTTGATTAGGGAGAAGTGACTTACATCAGAGTTAAAGAAGATTACTCTGGAAGCAGTGGTGGGCGCGCCAGTGAAGAACGTGGGCGTAGGTCACGCTCTCGTAGCTATTCATCACGAGGGAAACGTGGTTCTCCTTCCTATTCTCCCATTCCTAGGAGAAGTTACTCTCGATCTCGATCTCGAGGAAGCCGTTCTCCTTCATATGATTGATCAATTGTGAGCAACTGCCTCAGTGAACATAAACTGAAATTCAATTTATGTGCCTACAAGCAGTAGGCTGGGAGTACCCAAGTTCCCTCAACCAGTTTCTGGATATCAACTGGATGGGAAGAATCTTCGAGGGCTCTCTGCTCACCCAAATGGTCAGTTAACATTTTAAAATCATTTTGTTATGCCCTAAATCCTTTTCCACGTTCCTCCAGGGGATTAAGTGTTATTTTCATACCTTGTATTTCTTTTTTCCCCCCCTTTGTTGTTTTTTTTTTTTCTTTTTTTTTAATTTTGTGTGAATGTGAATTAAGCAAGTTTTGACTCAACATTGTGTATTTTCAAGCACATATGTGAAGGCATGGAAATAATAGTGTTTCATTCCAACTAGTTTTAATTGTGAGTTGTTTCAAAGGTAATCAATACTTGAGACCAGCTCTTGAGGGCTTCTGACAATGTTTTATGTTTGTTTCCATGGTGTGCATAGTGTAAATTTTTTCTGTTAATGCATGGCGTTTAAATCATTAGCGTCAGCTTATTGATGCCAAATGTCAGAAATCTAGTTTGATCTTGATCACAAATGTAAGGATAAACAAGAGTCAGCCTTTCATCTCATAGGCCTTCATTCTAACAATTTGTATCTAGCATGTACTTAATTAAATTTGACAAACTATAATTTTTTTAAATTGTTTCCTCATATAGCTGTCCTTTTTTCTGTATTGGGTATTCCGTGGTTGTAACACTCTTCTCGTAACTTCTTTAATAGTGTTTCCTTGCCTTCAAGTGCTCTTTCTATGGAACACATTTAGTTCAGATTTTATGTGCTGTTAGTCATATTCATATTGAGTGCAGGCAGAGGTATTACAAACTTATCATGGTCCCTGTCTCTAAAGGCCTTTGCTGTGTTTATTTGAATTGTACAATAATAGAAGTATCCAAAGTCATGAACTACCTTCAAAACTCCATTATTTGTTGCAGTATTTACCATGAAATTACCTCAGTACTAGGCTGCTGTGCTATGTCTTATCCCTTAGTAATAATGAATTTTCACTTTACCCCATTCATTGTGAACTGATCTTTGTCAACATTTGTTGATCATCAGAAAATCTCTAGCATTTTAAGGAAGTCTTACTATATGTAGCTTTTTAGATGCTGGTATTTTACATTCCCATGTCCTCTACCAATGGGGCTATTAAATTTACTTGAAGCTAAAATAGTGTTAATAGCATGGTAAAGGTGTGATGCTCTAAATTTCACACTGCTGCGTGTCTTCAGTGGCTTTGTGTCAAATTTTAAATATTTCTCTTGAGTTGACTGTGTTTTTAGTTCATGTGTGTTTGTGTGTTCATGGGCCTCATGTAATGAGCCTTCCACAGACTTGCAATATATATGTATACATAAGCTTTGTTTACCATACCATAGTCTTATTTAGTTCACAATACAAATGAATCTTTTCCAAAATAACCACAATGAATATAGAAATTGATGTTTAGTTTTGTCCTATCCTTCTACCCATTTAAAAAGCATTTGTGTTTTTACTTTTCTTTGTTACTTGTGATGTTTTTCTTCTTTTTATCTCTGTATGTCAATGACCATTTTATGGTTCTAACTGTTTAGACCTTGTCTTCATTGTGATGATAAAATGTGACTAATGGTTCTTTCTTTTTCTTTTCATTCTTCTGGATAGCCAGAGCATTGTAACTGGATGTATGTGGAAGGAATGGAATGGATTGGATTGCTATTGGATGAACCTATTAAAGGAACGCTGATCCTAGCACTACTTGGGATGTTGGATTCTTTACCGGGAAGAGGAGTGGAGGATGAAAAACTCACATCATTTGTGAATGAGGAAATGGGACGCTTTCATGGAACCTCTGGATACGCTATGACTAGGATTCTTCTTAATGCATCACATGGAACAACTTGCCGGATACATTTTGGAAAATGGATGGGACAACACTGGAGAGACCACGATCTGCTCAGCAAGTGTCCGTCTTTCATGGCCATGGCGTATCATGGTGTGCCTCAGCTACCCCCTCATCTCTGTTTCCCCCATCACTCACTCAACACATTCAGTTTTTGGGACCACAGTCGTTTCTTTGAAATCCAAGCAGACTTAAGTTCTAAGGGTGTTCCCAATGATGGCCTGTTTCTATTTTACAAGATCTTTTTTCCAGAAGACACTGCTGGAAAGAAGGGCCAAATCTACATCAGGATATTGCAACCTGGTTGCAACTGGGACACGGAAGAGGATTTGATATCTGCGAGGGATGATCTGGAATTATCAAGGGATGGATTCCAAGCATCAGAATTTGTTTGCAAGAGGACATAACTATTTGGAAGGGACCAAATTTAGTTACATACTTATCCCTGATATTTGCTCTAAATGTATTTTTGCATTTATTGAAGGGTTAATCCTTTTTAAATTTGTTTGTCAGGGTTACCAGATAAATTAACCTGTGCAGGCACAGGCCTTGTCAAGCACACTTGCTCATAAAGTACTCCTTGTCAACCAATTTTCAATACTTCCTTTGAGTTTTTGAACTTGTTGTATACGTCATTCTCCAACAACCAAGTATAACATTATTTGGAACGGTAGACAGGAGTACACAATCTTAGTATTTTAAAGACTGATTTTTAGTTGTTTTCTTTTCCTTATTTTGGTAATGTGGAAGTATGCGAACTTCACAGTGTCATTACTTTGACCCTTTTAAAACTGTGAGGATCTCATACTTATTCATTCTGTACATTTGTACAGTTTCGGTAAATTGTCTGTAAAAGAAACTTGCACTGTTTTATTTGAAATGACAGCCTCATTTTCTGATCTGAGGGCACTAGAGTAGGAGGCTTTTGGTCAGATGGTGCTCTGTGTGCTAGCATCAAATAAAATGTGTGATCTATTGAATGTGTTGTTGTTGCACCAGCCCAGACTTCCCTTCTCAGTTTTTTTTCCTTTGCCATATAATCTTTGTAAATTTTCCACTGGATTTGAATTGGGGTCAAAAACTTACAATTTTTGTACAATTGATCACATATGACTCGTAAACCACACTCTTAATGCTATCACACAACCTCACGTTTTAGAACTTCACTTGCAACCACATTGTGAAGGCGGGTGCGTCTTGCCTTGAAGTTCAAACATTCAAACACCGCGCTGTACCGTCACCGCCACTATCCCAGCCTCCCCACTATCAGCAGTAGAAGCCTAGAAGCTAACAAATGTCTTCTCTTTGTATTTATTTTTTAAAACATCTTAAATAGTCTTTTCATATGCCTAATGATATGCTTTTGATTCGCTCTGTATATAACATGAAAATTTGGGAACCCAGTTCATTAGACATTCAAGATTCAAGCCCAGAAGTTGAATCTGTCGTGTATGGTACACCACAGATGTCGCCACTGGCGGCACCGCCTGCTATGAGCATTGCTCAACGTCCTGTATGTTTACCTGTGAACCATGAGAGAGAGAATAAAGCATTCTTGGTACAACATCGATAGTGTCTACTTCACCCTATCCTCCACGAACTCAAGCATAGAGAGCAAACACCACATTGGCGACGAGGGAGTTCATTTCGGAAGAAAGCTGCGTCCAGACAAGAGGGTCGCTTGGGTTGCTTGGGTCGCTTGGGTCTCTGAGCCGGCGCAGAAGCCACGTTTTGGTTCTCTGCGCAGACCTCAGAGACCCCACAGCGACCCAAACAACCCAAGCGACCCAAGCGACCCTCTTGTCTGGACGCAGCTTTTATCGGAAGGATCAGAAGTGAAGACACATCAAGCTCCGTGATTTAATTCGTCGGTGAGTGTGGGCCACGTGCTGACAGCATGGCATCCGGCGGCAATGGGAACGGTGGGCGTAACAACGAACGTCAAGTTGTCGATCCACCTCCGGTGGTAATCATGCAACCCACCTTCAACAATCTCCCAAATTTCGATCCAAGTTCTATTACCTTATCAGACTGGTTCGAACTCTTTGAGAATTTCTGCTTTCTCAATGATATCGAGAGAGAACCCGTCGTGGTTGGGCCGGCCCGCACTCCCTACAATAAGAGAAGAGCACTGTTCCTTGGTCACTTGGCGATCCGTCCATTCCAGTATTTGGCTCGGACCTGCCTGCCCAAAAAACCAAAAGATCTCAAGATTGAGGAGTTGTATGACATCCTCGAGAAGCGCTACCAACGACCCGGTCTCATTCAAACCAACCGGTTCTACCTTAGCAAACGTGACCAACGGCCTAATGAATCCATTCAAGATTATGTTTGTGCTCTGCAAGATTTGGCATCTAACTGTAACCTTGGCGCTAGCTGGGACGAGACCATTCGGGATCGCCTCATCGGGGGCATCCGTTCACACTCAGCTAGAGTAAAAGCCCTGGATAAACAACCGAACTCTCTTGCTGATGCAACTGAAATTTTACTCCAGGATGAAGCTGTGGTGGAGCAAGCTCGGGTGCTGTCCCAATTCCAAGTCAACAGAGTGGCCACGGCAGTTCAGCAACCTGTGAACCCACGCTCCAACCAGAACAACCAGTTCAACCAGAACAACAAGAAGCAACCGAAGAACAAGCAGGGCAAGTACCAGAATCATCAGTATCAGCAGTATCAACAGAATCAACAACCCGATTCCAAGGGCTGTTATCGATGTGGGCGCAACCATGACCCGCAGACCTGCTTTGCCAAGAAACTTCGTTGCAAGAAGTGTTCGTTGATCGGACATCTGGCCAACAAATGCCAAACCAAACGATCAAGAATCAACAACCTTCAACCTCAGGCAGGACCCTCTGGCAGCGGACCGAACCCTCAACTGGTCCACCAGCAACCTCAGCCGCAACCAGAGGCACCGAAACCTCAAAACTTCCACCCACTACTTCAGGGTATGTTTGGTTCATCTGCCTAAACACTCACTTCTAGTCAATCACCTTGTGATCTCCTGTGATACTTATCCTCTTTTAATCACTAATTTTTTATCTTAGTAGTTTTAATTTGTCTTAGTTTTAATATTGTGCACATTAGTTTTATTAATTAGCATGGATCCATTGCTTAGTGTAGTTTTTCTTGGGCTGCTTAGCCTCCTTTTAATCCTCAGTAGGATAAAACGACGTTATTCGTCTAATATAAATGTGATTGCAATTGGTGCCATTAAGGCGTCTCCTCCCCTCACGTTCAACTTATTGGTTGAATCCATGCTCGTTCAATTTGAGATAGATACTGGAGCGGGAGTTACCGTTATGGCTTTAACTACCTTTCAAGCTCTTTTTCCTCAATTAAAATTAACCAAATCAAGTGTCCTTTTATCAGCCTTATCAGGCCTTGTTGAAAATACAGGAGAGATCACTGTTAATGTTAAACTCAATTCTACTACTCACAAATTGCTGTTAATAACTTGTAAACATGCTTCAGAGTTCAGACCCTTATTAGGTAGGGATTGGTTAGACAACCTTTGGCCAAATTGGCGTCAATCCTTAACTGCAGATACCTCAATAGCTTCTGTAAAGTCAATTCATAATGTTGAAATTCCTTCAGTTGAAAAGTTGCAAAAAATGTTTCCAAGGCCTTTTGCCATTAATACTGATACAGCTATTGAAGGTTATACAGCTAAACTCATTTTAAAGCACAATGCTCAACCTATCTTTGCAAAAGCTTATCCATTACCATTTGGCATGGAAAAACCAGTCAATGAAGTGTTAGATAGTTGGATCAATTCAGGTAAAGCCGTGAGAGTCAGAGTGGCGGAGTGGGCTTCACCCGGTTTTGCAGTTCCTAAAAAGGACGGTAAGGTTCGTTATGTGGTGGATTTCAAACGTACGCTGAATCCTCAGCTTCGGGTGGATTATTATCCTTTACCAACCCCCGAACATGTTTTCTCTAATCTTGCCAACGGCAAATATTTCACCAGCTTGGACCTTACTGACGCTTACACGCAATTGACCCTCCACCCTGACTCCCAGGACTTGTGTGTGGTGAATACACACAAAGGTCTTTTCAAACTTACTCGTTTGATTTATGGAGTTAATTCGGCAGCTGCAATCTTTCAGTCCACCATGGACTTAATTCTAAAAGACTTACCCGGGGTGATTTGCTACTTGGACAATATTCTTATTAAAGGTGAAGATTTACCTGATATTATCTCCAAAACTTACTTGGTGCTAGCAAGACTTGAAAAACATAATGTAAGGCTAAGATTAGATAAATGTTTATGGTTTGTAGAACAACTCGAGTTCTTAGGGTTCTCTATATCAGCTCTAGGTCGGGCTCCTAGTCCTAGTTTATATGAGGATATCCTAACCTGTGCACCTCCCAAGGACCTAAAGCAATTACGCTCATTCCTGGGTCTCATCAATTTCTATTCAGAATACCTTCCTATGTTTTCCACCATCGCTAAACCTCTAAGATTACTAACATGTAATGATACACCCTTCATTTGGTCAGAAGATTGCCAACTAGCCTTTGATCAGTCCAAAAATCTCCTTAAGTCCAGCCAACTTCTCATGCATTTTGATCCCAACTTACCTATCCTTCTTAGCACTGACGCTAGTCCAGTAGGTGTCGGCTGTGTTCTGGCACATGTCATCAAATCAAATGGGAAACCCGTAGAGAGACCTGTTAGCTTTGCTTCAGCTACCCTTACTCCAGCCCAGCAAAATTATGCTCAGGTGGATAGGGAAGCCTTCGGCGTTATATTCGCCGTTACTAAGTTTTATAAATTTCTATGGGGTAGAGAATTTACGATAGCAACAGATAATTCAGCAATTCAGAGGATCTTGAGTCCCGATAAAGGATTACCCCTTAGGACCAACCACAGACTCCAGCACTGGGCAACCATTCTTCAAGGATTTCAATACCAAATTGAACACCGTAAGTCAGCTCTCATGTCTGTCCCAGATGCTTTGTCTCGTCTGCCATCCTCTGTTACCTTGCACTATCTTAATATTTCTATCAAACCCCCTATCCCCGTAGACGTCATCTCAGAGCACTCTCTACCTGATCCCATCCTTTCTAAAGTTTTCGATTACACCCTCCACGGTTGGCCTCAAAAAAATCCATTCCCTAACCATGCAGAACTCTCTATTTATTTTAAGCAAAAAGATGAGCTTTCAATTCAGCAGAAATGCCTTATGATGGGCAACAGAGTTATTGTACCTCCCCCCTTGCGAGGCCAGGCCTTAGCAATTTTACATATGGGACATCCGGGAATAGTAATTACTAAAATGTTGGCTAGGTCCACGTTTTGGTGGCCCAGTCTCAATTCAGAAATCGAAAATCTTTGTTCAAATTGTTTGCCCTGTGCTAAAATTAATTTAAAGCCTAAATCAAATTACATTCCCTGGACCCCAGCTAAATATCCTTTTGAGAGAGTACACATTGATTTTTACTCCTATAAACAGCATCAATTTTTCATTTTCTGTGATGCTTATTCTAAATGGCTCCATGTTCAAATTATGCCAACAACTGTAGCATCTGCTGTTAATAATGCCTTATTTTCAATTTTTGCCATGTGGGGTTGTTTACCTACAGCTCTAGTCTCAGACAATGGCCCCCCCTTCGATTCCTCAGAGTTCATAAATTTTTTAACATCTTTAAATATTCTGCTTAAACACAGTCCCGTTTACCATCCTGCATCTAATGCTCAAGCAGAACGAGGAGTGGGCATTGCAAAAAGGGCTTTAGACAAAATTTTAGAAGACCTGGGTGGGATGGCGGCATCGACCCCATCAAAACAAATATCCACAGCACATTTGCTTGAAGCTGTTAACATTTTCCTTTTCACCCATCATAACACCCCATCAACCTCCACCAACAAGGCACCTAATGAGTTACTCCTTTCATTCAGACCCCGAACCATACTTTCACAGTCTAACCCAACCTTAACATCCTCTCTTGGGCTTCCATCCACCTTCGCTAAGTTTCGGGAAGGGGAATTAGTTCTTGTCAGACTCGCAAATCAACCAGCAAAAACGGGTAAAGTCATTAGGCAAATAGGTGTAAATAATTATAATGTTCTCATTGATGGAGTTATTAAACAATGCCATTTTAATCAGCTTGAATTAAAGCCTTAAGTGTTATCATAAAAATAATAAATGATCAACTTGTTTTTACCATTGCATCACTGTGATAAAAATGTATTAATCACTGTACCTTTAAAATTCTAGTGATAAAAATTATCAATCACTTGTTTATTATTCTTATTGTTTAAGTTGTATTGTATGTGATAAAAACTATAAATCACTTGCTAGTCTATGTCTGATGTGATAAAATGTATTAATCACTTGGTTTATTCTCTCTAATGTTTATTTATTGTACTAGGTTAAGTCTTAGATTAAGTGCCTTCTGCTATGTATTAAAGTCCGAGTGGATGTCGTGTATGGTACACCACAGATGTCGCCACTGGCGGCACCGCCTGCTATGAGCATTGCTCAACGTCCTGTATGTTTACCTGTGAACCATGAGAGAGAGAATAAAGCATTCTTGGTACAACATCGATAGTGTCTACTTCACCCTATCCTCCACGAACTCAAGCATAGAGAGCAAACACCACAGAATCTACTGTCTGCCTAGTGCCACTGTCAACTGCTGTCAATGGCAAAATACATTTTCCTCCCCAAACTGTGATAGATGGCAATTTTCTGAAACGAGCTAGAAAAACGCTGTACTTTCAAAGTACAAACTCTCAACATCATGGACACAGATTTTTCCTTTTTTTAAAAAAAAGAAAGAAATGACAAGCTATCCCTAGTTGTCGTTGTCCCGTACCAACCTAATACATTCTGTCTGCGCATGTCCGTAGGTCGCCATCTTGGATGTGAAAATTCGATGGTAAGTGGCATTATTCGTGTTTAAAATGCGAAATTGGCGCTTTTAATGTCCGAAGATTATTATTTCCTATAACTCTACACAAACGTAAGTAATCAAATCACGACCTGATTCATTTTCGTCCATGGGTGGGTCTTTATTAAAGCAAACTATGTAATATATTTGCGACACAGTCTGCTGGAATCAAATTTTGTTCACAGCGTAGGCTTCTTTGACATTTATGATATTTCTACTCTTTTCATTCGTATTGGCTACTTGTCCTACTTCATCTTTAGTTCAATTAAATATTTCCTCCAGTCTGAAACCATTTTTAATCCCTCACACGCCCGTTGTTTGCTTGTATTCGGTCACAAAACAAGCTTCAGCAAGTTTGTTTTTGCCCGAATGAGTGTTTCTAGCATGTATTTCACGACCATGCGATCAAGTTTACCTTGACTGTATCAGGCCCTACTTTTGTATCCCCGATTTTTGCCTTTTGTTTCACACGATTTTGAGACGACTGTTCTAACCTCTGTTTATGCGCACTAGTATGCAGTGGCAGCCCAGCTGCTTGTAAACACATACTATATTTAAGTTCAATTCATCGCCGTTTTGAACCCGGTCTTGTTTGCTGTGGTCTCGGTTATTTTCGTTTTGTAGCCGTTGTGAATTTTAGTGGAATTCTATCAGTTTCCATTGGTTTTATGCCATTTATGACAAGACAACTTTGGTGACCATTTATTGATCTGCTTCACTGTGTTTCAATGATGAAATTATATTTTTCGTTTTCATTCATCGAATTAAATCGTTGAGTCCTGTGTCTGTGTCCTGTGTTTGGTAGTCATTATAGCCATATCAGCTCTTTAAGATGAGACGAGCTGAACTTAACGTTGCTTTGAATGCTGTGAATCAATCATGTTGCCTCTGATTTATTGGATTTGAAAAGTGATAAACTTCTGTCAGTAAGTAACATTTTAAACCAGTGTTTCTTTCTTTCAATCATTTCAGGTCAAACCTTAAGAAGACGTCCAATGGCTAAAAGCATTGGAAAGCTTTGATAGTTGGTGGGGACCTAAGAAATAGGTGCCATTCTGGGAGTATCTATACTCCCTGTGTAGCTCATTTCAGCTTACCATACTATGCCTGCGGTTCCAAGGTAAGCCATCTACAATTCAGAACTATTTATCTTTCAGTGTTGCTTTTCTTTTCAAAATAAGTAACAATTTTGATTTTTAATGGGGTAACTTGTTTTATGATTTCAGACCGGGGAGTTTGAAGGATCCTGAAATTGCAGAGCTTTTTCAAAAAGATGATCCGGACAAAATATTTGAGGACTTGCGTGAAATTGGCCATGGAAGCTTTGGAGCAGTCTACTATGCAAGAAACCTTAAATCACGGGAGGTGGTTGCTATTAAGAAAATGTCCTACCTGGGAAAACAGAGTTTGGAAAAATGGCAAGACATTTTGAAGGAGATAAGATTTCTACGGCAGCTGAATCATCCCAATACCATAGAGTATAAAGGCTGTTTTCTTAGGGACCACACAGCATGGGTATGATTATGAAATTCTGTTTCTGATTTCTCACAAGTCTCACTTGACTTTTAATTTCTTAAAATTGTCTTGTTTTCACAGCTTGTGATGGAATACTGTTTGGGCTCAGCATCAGACATTATTGAAGTTCACAAAAGGCCACTGAAAGAAGAGGAAATAGCAGCAATCTGTGAAGGTGTACTGAGGGGTCTGCACTATCTTCATTCACTAGGAAGAATACATAGAGATGTGAAGGCTGGCAACATATTGCTAACAGAAAATGGCACTGTTAAATTGGCTGATTTTGGATCAGCCAGCATCCGGAGTCCAGCCAATAGTTTTGTTGGCACTCCCTATTGGATGGCTCCAGAAGTTATCCTTGCTATGGATGAAGGCCAGTATGATGGAAAGGTTGATGTCTGGTCATTAGGCATAACTTGCATTGAGCTTGGTGGGTACATTGTTGTAATCCTAGTTTAACACATTTTGCTGTAATTGTAACTTTAACAAAAACATTTTATTTATTTTATAGCTGAAAGAAAACCACCATATTTTAACATGAATGCCATGAGTGCCTTATACCATATTGCTCAGAATGATACACCTGTGATGCAGTCTCAAGATTGGTCAGATATTTTCAGACATTTTGTTGACTCCTGTCTGCAGAAAAATCCTTCTGAAAGACCTCATTCTGGAAAGTTATTGTCGGTGAGTTGATAAGGGTTGCATGGTTAACTGGAACCCTGCAGTCTGCTGTTTTTTTACCCTCACATGTTTTCTTTCAGCATCAATTAGTGACGAGGCCACGCTCTCCACATGTGTTATTGGACCTCATTCAACGGACAAAGGCAGCAGTTAGAGATCTCGACAATCTAAATTACAGGAAAATGAAAAAAATTCTAATGATGGATGCCTTTGAAAACGAAAGTAATGCAGGAGATGCTGATGGTAATATTCACCTGTGTCTACTTAAATTTACAGGAAACCAATCAAAAACAGGATGACAAAAATTAATTGAAACTTTGATTTATTTCAGGCTCCATTTTTGATTGCACAGATACACCTGATGAGCAGACTGGTGGTGACAGTAGCAAAAGCAACAGTATAACATCTGAGCATTCTATTCACTCCATGGGTGTCAGTGCTTCATCTCAGAGTTCATCTACTAACAGCTTACCTCCAACTGTAGATGGAAATGATGGCTATGCTGCGTCAATGCGGGCTAGGCACAAGGTATTTTGTCAATCTGTTGAAATACTTAAATATTAATCAACTTCTATGTTTTTTTTACCAAATATGTTCTTCCTCACAATTTAGGCATCAAATTCAGCAGCTCTAGCAGATCATGGAGCTAACAACTTTGCCACAATTCGAACAACATCAATTGTTACCAAACAGCAAAAAGAACACATGCAAGAAGAAATGCATGAACAAATGACAGGCTACAAACGTATGCGCAGAGAACATCAAGCAGCTTTAATTAAGGTAATTTTGTCCTGCTCAATCCAGAGATGAGAAGTCTAGTGTGCTGTCACATCATTACTTAGTTTTAAAATTTTTCTCTTTGTGATAGCTGGAAGAGCGTTGCAAGATGGAAATGGAAGGTCATAAGGGTGTTTTGGACAAGGAGTATGATACTCTACTTCAGCAGTTTAGTAAAGAGCTAGAGCGTTTGCAGCAAAAGCACCAACAAGAACTTGAGCGCAAAGTGAAACATAATCTCAGCTCTGATAAAAAATTACAAAAAGAAATTTCATGTCGTCAAGAACAGGACCGCAAAGCTTTTGACACACAGAAGAAGAAGGAGTACAAAGCTAATAAGGAACGCTGGAAGCGTGAATTATCAATGGATGAATCCACACCCAAGAGGCAGAGAGATGCAACCTTAGCGTATGTTCTTTGTCTGAGCATATTTTTTTATTGTGTCATAGTTTTTGGTTTTTCATTTTTTTCTTTCTGTCTAATTATACAAATGTAATTTTTTCTGTTTAATTGTCAGGACTCAGAAAGAGAACTTGAAACAAATCGAAGCTCAAGAGGAACAACGGCTTGTTCGTGGTCAAAAGGAATACCTAGATCTTGAGATGCGTAAATTTAGAAGAAAAAAGTTGCTTTCTTTCCATAGTCTTGAACAGGGACTTCTGAGAGAGGCAAGTTGTCATCATTTGTTTTTAGTTACAAGATATAATCTGTTTTTGTTTTTTCCCTACTTCCCTCATTAAACAAAACGGCATCAAAATAAACTTTCAAAAACTGCTCTTTCAGGAGTTGAATAAAAGACAGCAACAGTTAGAGCAAGCTCATTCAATGCTTCTCCGTCACCATGAGAAAACTCAGGAACTTGAGTACCGACAGCAAAAAGCAGTGCATCAGCTACGAGAAGAACAAATCCAACGTCAGCACCACACTGAGCTGAGCAATCAGAGAGACTACATGCAACGTTCTGAGAGAGAGCTGCGGAAGAAACATGCTCTTGAGCTTAAACAGCAACCAAAGAGCTTAAAGGTAAGCTTTAAGTAAAATGTATTTTAATGTGTTATGGTTTTTAATATAATCCTATATATTTTATATTTTTCAGCAAAAAGAGATGCAAATTCGTAAGCAGTTCAGGGAAACATGCAAAATCCAAACAAGACAGTATAAAGCACTCAAGGCTCAAATCCTCCAAAGTACGCCTAAAGATGAGCAGAAAGTTGTCATCAAGAAGATGAAGGAAGAACAAAGACGAAAATTGGCATTACTTGGTGAACAATATGAGCAAAGCATTGCTGAAATGCTCCAGAAGCAATCGGTACACTTGCATTTTTATTTTTTGCCAATACTTACATACTTACACTCTGGCTCTGCTTAAGTTTCTGATTTGGTTTTACTTTTATTTCTGTCAGATTCGCCTGGATGAGTCGCAAGAAGTGGAATGTCACCATTTGAAGGACAGGTTGCATTACGAATTGGAAATTCTTATGGCATACCAGTCTAAGAACAAAATGCAAGCTGAGGCTCAGAGAAATAGAGAACGGAAGGAACTTGAAGACCGAGTTTCAGTGAGAAGAGCATTGTTGGAACAGAAGGTAATTTCTTTATCTTCCCTCTTCATTGGGAGCCTCTTATTTGAATTATTTTCAACCTAACATTTAAAAAATAAAAAAATGTGTATGTGTGTTCAGATGGAGTTGGAGACTCAACAGTTCCTCCAAGAGCGTTCTGAGCGTATTCGACTGTTGCATGAGCGGCAGGACCGTGAACTGGAACAGTTTGATGAAGAATCGGCCCGTCTTGGCTTCAGGTACAGTAGATACAGATTTCGAGAAGTAGTTCATCCTCCTTTGCTTAGTGTGCATATCTCACAGTTTCTATTTTGTTGTGGTTATATTTCAGTGCTCTGGCTATTGCTGAAGCATCTAAGGAATCCTACCCAGATGATGAATCATTATCAGGAAGTGTATTGAGTTTGGCACATAGCAACAGCTCAGCTTCATTCCCAGCTGGAAGTCTCTAGGGTTGGCTGATTTCTTTCTATTTTAATTTTGTATAAAGTGAAATCATGATTTTAGAAATGTTGTTTTTTGGTGAAGACAAGTGATTCTGCAGGTGGTAACTTGGCAAATTGGATTGAAGTTCGATGAGTAACAAACCTATGCAGTAAAACACGCTTATAACTCATGATTTTAAATGGGACTCCACTTATTGTAACCAGTATTTTTCTTGTATTTTGCTTAGTCTTATTTTAGTGGGCATTTAAAGACAGATGAGTGTATGAGTTCCACTATAAGGGAGTTTTACTGTAGTATTTTTGTTTTACTAGTGGAATAGTTGGTTGTTTTGTTGCATGTGGACACCAAGACAAGATGAGACTCAGGGTCCAAAGAAGGAAATATGTAATGCGGGCCTACACAGACACCACAGGACTAGTTTTTCTTGTTTTTTTGTTTTTTTAACTTGCTGGAAGAAAGGTTATGATTTGTTCTTGTTTTACCAAGAATGGTAAGACAGCTAGCATGTTTCAATTTTTTCTGTAACCTTTATTTAGCCTTTTAAACCTCAAAAACATTGTGGCATGGGTGAACCCTCTCTGCTCATTGACTTACGCGTTTACTGCCATGGTGACTCAGCTATTAATTTAGCCTCACAACAATTGGAAAATATTGTCTATGTAGCTATTGGCTATCAAATATTAGGTATTCTGTGTTTTGGTTTGTCATTCAAACCTGTATTTTTAAAATGTGCTCTTTCCACTGTTTTCCATTACGTGATATATAATTCTGTTCCTTTTCTGAGGAAAATGTGTAACATTGTTGGTATTTTTACTGAAAGCAAAGTGTTTGAATGGATTTCTACTGTATTTAAAATATGTATATCCCTATATATTACTATATAGCACAGCTTTTGTAGGAGCGTTGAGGGAAGCATCAGGTTAGACTTAGGTTTAAGATAGCTCAACATGGCGCTGGCGATTATCAGCTGTAGGGACCTTTGCTTTTTATTAAGTTCTGACAACTTTAGCCCAGTGCAAATTAGGTGTCTAAAATTGTTATTGGTAGTATAAACTATCCTATGGACCTACCACTTAGATAAGCCAAACTATTAAACAAGATAGAAAGTCAAAACAAAGCTGTGCTCAATATTTTGTGAAAATACCTGCATCTTTGCATTTTTGAAGCTTTTTAGTTACTGTAAATCATATTTTTAACATAGGTGCCCAACAGTGTTTCTGTAACTTACATTGAAATTATATTGATTCAAGTACAAAATTTGATGAAAACAAACAGCAAATTGGGATGGAATTAATATTTTGGTGTTGTCAAAATGATTCTGATTGCTGTTGGAATGAAAACGATTGGTTAATCAAATTCTTGGATGCTTTCTATTGCTTACTGAATTGTAAGCAATGTGGATATTTTGTCTATCATTTAATTGGTCATGAAATCTACAGAATGTTTGACAAGCTATTGTGTCCTTTGTAGAGTTTTAATTACTCAGTGGTACTGTTAAATTATTTCACTTACCTTTGTATGTGTGCTCAAGCTTCTACAAAATGCTCATAGAAAATATTGGGACTTTGGTAAAACTGTTAGGGGTGATACAGACTCGTCTCCAAATTCAGGCAATCTGCAGTACGTCCGTATTTTCTATCAAATGAAAGTAATAACAATTTTAAAATTGAATTGCTAATACAATGTCAAGTATAAAATTATAATTCTTAGACGTTTTGTGTGGTCCGCTGTTCATATTAATCACATCTCTCTATATGCCTTTTTGTTGGTTTGAATAATTTGGCAAACTGCAAAGCATTGATTTATGTTGTGTCTAAACCAGGATTGAACAAATATTGGTGCCTGCCTTGCCTAATGTGGTATGGTTGTTCAGCCAATCCAAGTGTAATTAGATAAAATCTGGTTCTTCTTTTTTTTTTTTTTTTTTTTAATCTATGATTTAAGGTTGTATAAAACTTTCAGTATATTTCAGTTTGATGTGAACATCTAGTGAAGCATGAGGTGATGATAATTTTATTGATGTGAAGTGCTTGTGGGATGTCACAGAGTAACTGTTAATACCTCTTTCCACAAATGTCCGGTCTGTGCTATAGCCAGCGCCGGTGTAAATCTAGTCTGGTCATAATATTTTTTCTTAACAAATAAAGAGATCTTGTCCTTTGTGTAAGAAGCTTGAAACCCAAAGTGTTGTGAAAAGCTGTGGACTCCATTCGTAATTCATGAAATATTGCTTGACTAAAACAACCATGCAAGAGAGATATGAAGAGGCTAGGATGGTTGAGATAAAATGGGTTTAGCTGCCCTAAAATGCAGCTTCTACCCAGTCATCTGTTCATCAATAGAATTTTAATTCATTTACTTTATGGCATTCTTATGCTAATACTCTAAATCATAATATGACAAGATTTTTGTGATACTGTATTTAGTTAGATATTCATTAAATTACTTAATCATATTCACTTATGTTTCTGTTTACTCAAGGACAAAAGTTTCAAAACCCAAATAAGTCATCATTACTCACGAACAATTTTATTCACATCACAGACAAAATTACCAAACAAAAGCCAAGTGTAATTCAATTTACATCCTAGTACTTATTTCTCCAGTTACTAAGTGATTCGTGCTGATACTAGCTAGCCAACATGGGCATTAAGTAAAGCAAAATACAGTCACCCTACTCTATTAAGGGACAACTACAGTACAGTTAAAACCACAACATTTTCATTTGTTTTCTTTCTTCATTAAAATAAAATGCAAAAACATGAGTTATGGTTACAGCCAATGAGCTTGAAGCTTGCATGCAGATGTGATGATAGGTTAAATACCTTGAAGCACAGCTCACCACTTATAATATAATGTTCAGTCTTACATTGGGCATTTGCCAGTCACAATCACTAAACAAAATTTGGATGAAGAAAAGGATTGCAACATTGACAAAGAGTTAAGTGAATTGAACAACTTAATTAAGAGTACACATATCAAAACCATGCCTGTGAAGTTGTAACAGCATGATAAAACCAACATGCTAGCGGTTGCTATACAGTAATTTTATTCTAGGTACGAGTGGAAGTCATTACTAGCACTTTCTAAAGTAGTAACTCATAATACTAAAATCACAATTGAAACTCCATTTACAGGGGTTGAGGATCAAACATTACAAGTCTCTTCTGAGCACCATAATGTGGCCAAGTAATGTATGTAGCCACATTCACAGGTTCACACGTACCTTTTAATATGGATTTGAAGTTTGTAATTAAAGTCAGAATACTGACGATATATTGTGAGTGGCTCAAGCAAAATTGAAAACAGTGTTGTCAGTAACAGACTGTAATAAATGCTTAGCAGACATGAAACAGCATTCAGCCTGCTTCAGCCAAGCTTATCAGACCAGAGCTGTGTGTCTTTTGCTAATACTAATGTAGCTGAAAATGACAAACTAATGCCTAGGCAATAATAGCATGGGTAAGGACGCAATAAATCATGTAACGGAAGAAAACACAAAAAATATTACAATCATTCCTTGAGGACTCTACTCAAACTTCAACAGATTTTTTAACACTTAAAATGAATATTAAAACCGAATGGTCCCATAAAACACTTCTTACATGGTAAATAAAGAAAAAACGCATTAAAACATACTTTAAGACAGAGGGTACTAAATAATCATTTCTATAAGAGAATCATTTAAGCACCTTATTTACTGTATTTGCTCCACACTCCAAATTTTATAGCGGACTCAAAGGCAAGACCATCTAATAAGAACAGGGATGGAAAATTAATAAATGCAATCCTTTCCATCCTCAGAAAAAGGTATTCTGAGATGAAAAAAATAAAAGGGGAGTGATGTGCTTTATGGAGTTTTCTATTATTACTTCCTTTAAAAAAAATATAAAAAAACAGCTTTAAAACTCCTTCCAAGACTATTTTGCCAAGGGAAGTTCAAATGAGTGTACTTGAACTCATTATTTTACACCATTTCCATTCGACGTGAAGCACCTTTCATGGCTTTGGTTCAGGCAAATGAAGGGCTTTGAATCGTATAAATCCGGTATGAGAAAAGTCAACATTAACTGTTAGAATTCAAGCGCATAAAAAGTTTTAGATTATGAAAAGGTAAAACTAAAAAAAAAGAGACAAAAAGGAAAATCACTTGTAATATTTTTACCAGACAAATCCCTCTAACCTATCAATAAATATGGACAAGAGATTTCACCATTCATTTGTCAGGGTATGTACTATGTGAATGAATTATTCATCTTAACAAGGAATGAAAAATAAAACAACTAGATGATTCATCACCAAATATATGGCACATAAATAAACTATGATACCTCACATCATTCATCAGGATCAACCACTTGACTTTATATTGAGGTGAATCTCCAGAAATGTATGCTCCATGAATGAAAATGGTGGCTCATAAGGACAATACTGCACTATGCACTTGGAACAAAACCTAAAGTATCAACAATGAGACACTCGCATTCACTTACATTTCAATTGACTTTCAATTCTTCAAAGAATGTTCAAAATACAGATGCTGTACTTCTATTCAATAGTTTCCAGGATATTTCTCACAAAGAAATCAGAGTTTTAGCAATTGTAGCACGCTGGCTTTCAAGCTTTGACGTGAAGAAAGCCAAGAGTGCATCAAATACACATTATAAATTTTCGGTAGACAATAGGTAGAGTCAAAGAAAAACCTATGCTAAAACAGTCAACAAATAGAAATTTGGTATAGAAAATCACATGCTCAATATTTAAGCTTTCAGATAAATTGCCTTCACTTTAATTTTACCCCCCCCAATCCCTCTGTAAACCTTGAAAATGAAATCCTCCC
>NW_026267352.1:299753-314611 GCF_000697945.3 Frankliniella occidentalis | reverse complement strand
TCCAATGGCCCATTCCTTTCTTCAAAACCAAACATGGATATACCAAGTAGATACGTTATCTTTAATGAAAGAAACAGATGCCATAGTTAAAGGAAAACCATGTACCTAATACACTTCACTGTATAAAAACCCCAAAATTAAAAACAAAAATTTCACAAGTTATCTCAGGAAGGAAACAGTTCAGATTCATTTGTTTTTGTTAGCAATTCTACGGTTGGTAACACGCCCAAAGAACGTCCCACACAAAAATACTACACCCACAAGAATAGCAAATACTAACATAAAATAATTACTTGCTGGAGAAGTTTGCACATGGTGGTAAAGCTCTCCCATAGTTCTTGGAGGTACTCCAACAGCAGCTTCCTACATAGATAGAAAAAAAGAAAATGGAGTGTGATCAACAGGTACTACAGAGTAACAGGACAAGTTATCTAAGTCCAACTGACCTTTTTGGCAAAACTGAAAAGCTCCATTCTCTGAGAAAGCTTTTCATGGCAATCTCGCTGAAGAGAGCTCAAAGTATCAGCAAGATGCTCAGCTAGGCACTGTATCACTAGCAATAAATAGAAACATTTCAAATATCACTTAAACAAACAGAATCAGTGATAATTCAGGCAACTATTATTGATTAAAACAATCCATCTTACATCTTCCTGATCCTTGTTGGGTGTCTGGACAGAACTTATGTAAATCTATGGCACAGGCTTTATAAAGCAGTGGATCAACATGGATATCAGCCTGTCCTTCATCAATGAGGGCAACTATCTCAATACGACATGCTGCACTTGAAATTTTGCCATTACGCAAGGATTCTTTCAGGCACTCCTCAACTGCACCCTGCGAATAGCCCTCAGCCTCCTGTTCTGACTTTGTCCCACAAAGACTTTTTATCTGCAACAAAGAGTAAATATGAATATTGTGAATATATAGATAAAAAATAGATTGACTATAAGAGACACCATTTTGAAGTCCTTACTTCCGATTCGCACATCCTGCTTAGTAGTGGGTTGAGTTGATAGTTGAGAGCTGCCTCACGTAACACCAATTCCATTTCATTTTCACATTCTTTACGCAACTTGGCTGCACGAAACTTTACCTATGGTGGTAATTAGACAAAGGAAAGTATTCAGCTTTCTTTACACTTCAGAATAATAGAAGGAAATGAGAAAGGGAATAAAACAAAACAACATACCTTTAAACAAGCTATAACTTTTCCTTCTAGTTCTTCATCAGGGTTTGCATGATCAATAACCTTACCACAAAACTTTCTTATGTCTGGTTGACAGGATTTTCGAAGATCAGGATTAAGTCGGTAATCAAAACTTTGTTCAATCATGCGATGAATGACAATTTTACGACAGTCTTCATTGAACACAGGGTCATCTTTGTTATGCTGATTGAGAACAAACATTTGCACTTAAAACAACAAACAACTTCACTGTAATGCAGATTAGAACCGAAAATACCTTTAGACATGTGAGTATGCGTTGTTCTGGTTCATTATGACAGAATGTGTTTATCATACTTTTACAATTAAGCATGAGAGAATAATCTACAGTATTATATGCCAGCTCCTGTTCAACCTTGAATACTGCTTTGTGGCAGTCTGGACTAAGTATCTTGTGGTTTAAACGTAAACAATCAAGTAGCTTTCCAGCTCCAGGTACAACTTTGGAACAAATTTTAGAAATATCAGCAGAGCACACTTTTTTTAATTTTGGATCAAAATCTAAACTCTCTCTTTGCTGAAAAAGCTGTGCCTTTAGTTGCTGTCTACATTCCCTAGGAATTCTGTGTCGAGATTCATTCATAGTATCATTTCTCACAACTTCGCTCAGACAAGATACAACATCATACCTATCCAAACAGTTTAAAGAAAAAAAAGGAGATTAAATCATCTATCTTTACCTGTCTTCTAAATGGTATAGGACTATATTATTTCAGGAAAAACATAGAACTTACTTTGTTTTGGAAGAGGGACAAAAGCGCATAACAAAAATTCGACATGCCTCTTTAAATTTGTAGGTAAAGTGGTAATTCTTCAGCGAAATTAATTGAAAGTGTTCAATTGCAGCACGGCATTTGTAATCTTCACGAACATCGACTTCACTTTTGTGTCGTATCAAGCAATCCATCATATCCCCATCATCCCTTCCATTTCTCCACTCAGCCTTGAAAGTAAAAGACACGTCACAAATTCTTAACCATCTATATTATTATTAAGTTTATTTTACTTTGAGAACAGTAAAAAGAACTTACTTCACAATGTCTCTGCATTACTGTACTACAAGCAGAACTAATGACAGGATTGAGATACACATGAGCTGCTTGGTTTTCAGTAATGTTGCCAATCACTTCCCGACAATGAAGATGAAGCCTAGAAACACAGATAAGTTGAAACAAAAAAAAAGACGAGATATTTTCGCAAAGATAACGACAACTTACTTGTCCAAATTATCCTGAAGGCATAATGTTTCTTGACCTTTTCCAGTTTTATCAAAGCAAAACATAGCCAAATCATCTAAACAAGCTTGCTCCACGTCAGGTAAAAGATCTACACTCAAAGCTCTTTGCTTCATAACTCTTTTAACCTCCTCCAAACAATGTCTTTTTAACTGAAAGCAGACCAGCATATTTAAAAGTAACAAAAAAAAAAATGAAGGACGATATTAACAGAATTAAATTATACCGTTTCTTTTTCTTGGTATGCGTAACGATAGAGGCAAGGAAGAACCAGGGGTCCACGCTCTGGGTCCATTTGACCAGAATCATCATACCAAACTTTCTTGGCATGGCAAAAATGTACAGCATCATCACGGCACTGCTTGAAAAGCTGAGGATCTAATTTAAAGTCTCTTGCAACAAAATACTGTATCTGGAGAAGAGCAGACTCACAAGACTCTGTCATGAAGTTTGTGCCTAGCTTGTCCATCAAGCAGTTCATGACCCTACAAAAACAACAACACCAGTAAAATACCAATATAAATGAAACAGTCTTTTCTAGATAAATAAGAAATCTGCAAACCTTGCATCTCCTCCTCGAACTTCTTGACATGCAACATCAACAACTGGTTTACAAGCCTCTCGCAACACAGGGTCAACCCTCCAATCTTCACCAGCATCAACCTCCTTTACTAAACCTTCAAGCTACGGATACAAATAATTTTATTTGTAAAGTTTTCATTATCAAAATATATTTTGAAATTTGCCCAATGCAAACAACATTAAATTGAAGCAAACTTACTGCACGTTGGCACTGGGAAGAAACTTTCTCTCTTCTTCGTTTGGGTCTGGCATGTTCCATCAAACAATGAATGGTTTTCCCACCAGCTTCAAGACTATTGCAGTACTTTTTAATGTCATCTGAGCAGCCAGATACAATTTCAGGAGATAGCCTATAATCCTCCATTAACATTTTACGGTGCTCCATCATTTCCAATTGACAATCTCTTGAAACTTTGGAACCTATAGAAGAGAGAAACGTAGGTAAGCCATAAGAATGGACTAGAGAAGTTACCCAAAGTACATTTCATAAAAAAGTACAATAAACAAACCATTCCGAATTACTCCTTCAAGACAAAGAAGAATTTTTGCAAGTCGAATATCTTTGTCATCAGGTGGAGACCTTCGACAATGATATTGACGAATATCTTCTTTGCAAGCTCTTACTAAACCTCGACTCACGCGATAGTTCTGAGTTATTAATTTTTGATACTTCCCAAGTTGGTCATGGCACTGTAATGAATATGAAAACAGTTAGAAGTTATTATGGATTTAATAATACAATAGAATAGTAGCCTGACAGAAATAAATTTTACTTGGAGACAAACTTACAGCTTGAGACATAGCATTGTCCATTCTAAAGTGGACTAGGCATTTATATACTTTTCCTGAACCAGGCTGGATATCTGGACAGAATCTTTTCTGGTCATCCGAACAAGCAGCACTCAACTTGTGATCCAGACGAATATTGTCTGCTTGAAAGACTGACAAATGGAGCACCTCATGTCTGCATGTGTCAGACAAGTTATCAATAACTGCTTGCAAGCAATTGAGGGTACCTTGTTGTGATGGTAACTGTCACAGAAACATAATTTGTAACATAAACATACATTAAAGTCCATAAATAACTTACATAAGACACCCACCTCAGAACCCGTCTGCAGGCGACCACACTTTTGTAGTTCTATATCAGTGGCACAATCTGTCATAAACTTTGAGAAAACCCTGAAATCACTGAAGGCTATGCGCTCTATTCGTTGGAAGTAAGACTGGCATTCTGGGTTTAAGTCTTCAAGGTGATCAAGGACACATGACAACAACTGTCCTGTCTGGTCAGTGTGAGGACAATTTAGCTTGGGCACGTCTTGTTTACAAATTGGTTGAGCACTTTCCTCTAAGTTTGTGTTATCCATGAGCTTTGTTACTCTGTTGTGAACAACGTGCTGACAGCCTAGTGAAACTGACACTGAAACCTGAAATAAATAATAAAGGATATAATGAAAGACAAAACAAATAACTTAATGTAAACGATACCAAAAATGTTTACAGTGAATATGTTATCATACCTTAGACAGGAAACATTCTAAAACAGTTAGATCGTCTGCACCACGCGAAAGTTTGGGACATATCTTCTTCAAATCTTCCTCACAGTCCGTACTCATTGACAGAGGGACAACAGGAGGAATAACATTTCTGATGACACGCCTAGCGGAGGTTAGAGAGCCAAGTGACTTCGTGGGAATCATTTCTGATTCCTGATTTTCGAACAGCCATTGTAGTTGATTTGAAGATTGGCTCAAGTCATTAGAAAGTGCTGTACTTCCATAGATCGAAAATACTACGTAAATAATAATGACAAAACTTGACAGGAGGTAGCCGGCCATATTGCATAGGCCATATAGTTGGGTTGGGAGACTTCAGGTCTTCAGGTCTTTCGATAACTCCACAGTTGTTTATTTTTGTTAAAGAGCGAGTCCATAAAGCGCGGATGGAATGGGCAAAAAGATACGGCGTCTGCTCTTGCAGGCTAATGTAGACAAAACATGTTCAGTCTGTTTATATACACGAAGACAATGATTTAAATTTATCTATGAACGTTCTATTTAGAGCAGACATCCAATCAAATTAATTTTCGTAATAGAGCCTCGACAGATATTTCGTTTCATTCGGCGTGCATTCGGCGGCACTCGATCAGTCCTTTCGTTTACTGTTCAATATATTGTTCTTTCATTCAATATAACCAACAAATTAACCACAAACAAACGTAGAGCGTGTGAGTGACAAGGTGGACCAACAACTAGTGTGAATTTCTCTTACGAGACACTACTTCAACATAAGGGAGATCCCCTTCGTTTTTAGGTTGGCATTAGTTGTTACTAGTGCTGTGCAGATAGACAGACGGACAGACAGCAGCTGTTCGAAAGATTACCATAATATCCCTAATAAGGTGTCGATTTAGTATGTCAAGGAAAAAGACAAAACCTCTTACACTGTGATTAACTCTAATGTTGGAAAAATTATCACTATGGCTATATCTACCAAACGATCGTGGAAACTTCGTAAGTTTAAAGCAACCTTCACTCTATGCTCTGATTCATCAACATGCCAAAACCTTTTCTGTCATAGGTTATGCGTTTTGTTTGTTTGGAGCTCTAAATAGAGGTCTTTGTTAATTTTTCTTATTTACTGTCTTTATTATTTTAATGATGATGAGCACCGTTAACAGTTGTTACTTTTCACCTGTGTGGTTGTTAAGTTTTGTTTTACGTTTCCTGAGATTGATTTGGTTAGGTTTGGTAGATAGCCCACTCTTAAAGTCATTATCATCTTTTCAGGAACTGTTCTTTTCTGCTATTTATTACCCTGTGACTAATTATGACCTTTCTTCACTGTCAAAATAAATTCCCACAGGCTTTAGAATAGTATCTTTTCATTTAGGTCTGACATTTTCATGAAACGTCCTTGTGCGGCTTTAAATTTGATTTCTATTGGTCATTGGCTATTGGCTAATGACTTTAGAACCTTGAATTACTAATTTCCAACAATTTGAGTACTATGCGAATATTAACTCAAACAATTTTTACAGAGGACTTTGTTGCTCATTCGGCCAATGTCAATTGCCTTGCCCTGGGACACAAGTCTGGGAGAGTCTTAGTTACTGGAGGAGATGATAAAAAAGTGAATTTATGGGCAGTAGGGAAACACAACTGTATCATTGTAAGTAAAAACAATGAAATCTTGTGTTGTACACATTATTGTATACATGAGCCAATGTTGAATGTTAATATTTCCAGAGCCTCAGTGGACATACTACACCAGTTGAATGTGTGCGGTTTGGTCACACTGAAGAGCTGGTTTGTGCTGGATCACAGACAGGAGCACTCAAAATATGGGATTTAGAAGCAGTAAAAATTGTTCGCACCTTAACTGGGCATAAATCTGCCATACGATGTATGGATTTTCATCCATACGGGGATTTTCTTGCCTCAGGTTCTACAGATGCCAGTATCAAGGTAACTGATCTAAGTTAATTCTCTTTTGTGCCTAGTTTTCATAAATATACTTATAACTGCTGGTTCCTGCAGCTCTGGGACACAAGGCGGAAAGGTTGTATTTTCACATATGGACACAAGCTTACAGTTAACAGCCTCAAATTTAGTCCTGATGGGCAGTGGATTGCATCTGGAGGAGATGAAGGCATTGTCAGGGTAATTATATTTGTTTTTGTATATTGGAGTCATTCTTACACATTTTTGTCCATTAATTTTCTCTATTCTCTTACAGTTATGGGATATACGTGCTGGCAAGGTCTTAAAAGAGTTTGCAGAGCATTCTGGAGCCGTAACTTCAGTGGAATTCCACCCTCATGAATTTCTGCTAGCATCAGGTAGTGTTGGTCGGTCTGTAAATTTTTGGGATTTGGAGAACTTTCAATTAGTATCCTCGACTGAAAGGGATGGAGGCTCTGTGAGGTAAGATCTTCTCAACTTTTATGTTTTTAGCCATTGTGCTCTATACTTACATGTAAATTTCTTCTATTCTTCTGTAAAGGTGTCTATACTTCAGTCAAGGTGGAGAATGTTTATTTGCTGCCTCCCCAGAATGTTTGCGTGTTTGTGGATGGGAACCATCCAGAATTTATGACTCATTAGCAGTTGGTTGGGGTAAAGTTGCTGATATTGCAACAGCTCAGAATCAATTGGTAAATATCTTTACCCATATTGCATAATATATTTTTAGTATAAAATAATTTTTTGTTTTTACAACTATAAACTATAACTTTGATTATATGTAACCTTATATTTTTGTAGATTGGTGCATCTTTTCACATGATGAATGTTGCACTATTTGTGGTTGATCTCAAAAAGGTGCAGCCTTTTGGTGGCCCAGTTATTAATCCAAATGATTCCATTAATTCTTCACCTTTCCGCCACGGGCAAAGTGCTAGGAAAAGCTTTAGCAAGGAAACACAGCTTAACTTGTCAAAACCTCCGTAAGTATATTTTTACCCCTTTGACATGAAATTCATTATTGCCTTGACTGTGTTCAAAAACGAATATTTCTGTTCAGAATGAGTGTTCGTACCATTGAAGAAAATGACCGATCTGAAACAGATCCTGAAGATGAAACAGTCTCTCACATACTTGATGTAAAGGATTATGAGGCAATTTTTTTGCCTAATAGATCATGTGAGTTGATTTTTTTGTTCTACCTTTAGCATGGTTGCATAATTATGGGAAGCCAATTTTGTTTGTAGTGAAAGGTTTTTGTGTAATAGTGTAGCAGTACTTAGTGTTTTACAGCTTGATGTTTGTTCTTTTCCTTTGTAATTGTTGAAATTACAGTGTTATCACTGCAAAATAAGAAAACTATCACTGCAACATTTTGATTCAAATTTAAACATATCTTTGATTTTTTTAATGATTGAAGGATAGTTTTGGCTATCGTATGTTAGAAATGTTGGGCACTTTCAACTCCAATGTAGTCTTTAGAAAGCACACTTTGAAATGTTGCAGTGAATCGCAGCCCTCCTCCTATTCCTTTCCCTGCTCCTGCTGATGATGGTGAGTAAAGTTGTTTAAAAAGCAGGGTTTGAAGCTTTTAGATTTCTATTTTTTATAAGTTTGTCGTTTTTGTTTTCACTTTCATTTTCTGGGTGAGAATTTATTTAAATAACTTTAATACTATATTCGTTATTAAACTGCCTGTTGTAGAGAAATTGTGTAACCCAAGCTTTTGCTCATAGTTGTTTAAACTTTCTGTGAAACCTGCATGATTATATCACCGTGATTATATCCTACACTAACCTTTACTTATCTCTGTTGCTTTAAAAACAGCTTCACATAGTTCTCCTAGTCATTCAAACGCATCATCATTAACCATACAAGAAGGTAACATAATTTCTTAAGCTAACAATTATTTTCAGTTGCATCTTCATTAAAAATCTATCTAAAAGCGTTATCACTCATTTCTGTACATATTTTTTTATACTATAGGTGTTGGAATGCCTCAAATAATACAACCATTGTTGCCAATGAAAGTATCTCGCAATTCCCCAGAACCATCTGAGCAGATGTTTAGTGGAACTGGAGACTGCGTGGACCCCAATGACTCACCTGATTATTATCAACCTCAACCTATTCATTTATTACCTGAAGATGATTCATATGGTGACCAAATTCCAGAACCTCAACCAAGACAGCGAAGGTAGGTTCATCAATCCATCCATGTCCTGATTGTTGTCTGGAAGTGTTAGTCATGCCAATATTTCATTACAGGCCATCTCAGCTCTCTCCAGTTAGACAGAGGAGTGAAAAGCATAGTCCTGTTCTTTCTGGCTCTGCCCGTTCAAAGGGTAGCTCTCCTACTCCTGTAGCTTCACACAGAATGAGTTACAGAGAGGATACTCACTCTTCATTTGACAATGATTTCCCTGTCAAGTAAGTAATTATAGGTGTCATTGGTGTATGATTATTGGTAGTCGATAGTGCTTGGGCAGTAAGACCCATACTTTCTGTTTCAGACTAAGCAGTATACGCCATAGTCCTTCAGAACCTGCCCTAAACCGACCGAATGCTGGACATTCAAGATCAAGTTCTTTAAGCCGGAACAGTGTTGTAGCAAATAGCTCTAGCACTGGTAATATTAAACAAATAGGCTCCTCAAATGACGTTAATAGCTCAACTAGTGGCTTTCACATTAAACATTCCATCACCCCAGGGTTTAATCTTGGCACTGATGTCTCAGTGTCTTATCTGGGGAAGAACTCCACCACTACCCCCTCCTCCAAAGGTGCACTTCCTATGGTAGCACCTCGTACTAAAGTAGCCACAGAAGAAAATTTACGAAGGCAGGAAAAAACAAGTGTTGATGTCCTTGAAAGACAGAGGCCACCAGTTGATGATGAAATTGACGATATCATTCCAATATCCATGGATAAGCCCTCTAACCTCGATTTAGAGGATTTTCTGCCTGTAGGTTAAAATTGAATTTCCAGTGCTGAAAATTTGGCAGCAAAAAATGTCTCCTGCTTTCTATCTTTTTACTCTCCATCTCTTGTTTTTTGTTTTTTCAGAACCGCCTTCAAAGATCTGTTAACTTTTATCAACAGCACCAGTACTTAGATATGTCAGAGGCAGAAGTTTTGTCATCCATCATGCGTGGACATGAATCTATGATGACAGTTATGAATGGTCGACACAGAAGTTTACAAATAATTTATTCTCTCTGGCATAATAAAGACTTAAAGGTAGTGTTTGAATTTGAAGAATTACTGTGGTGACAGCATCTTTTTTCGTATCTTAATCTTTAATTTTGCAGGTGGCAGTTGATACTGCTTTGGAAATGAATGATCTTGCTATTGTTGTTGATTTACTTGGCATCTTGACTCTTCGACCGTATGTTAATTCTTGGTCTGCTAATTTTTTTTATTGTTTCTTTTCACCATGTATAACCCTTAATTTTATTTTCTAGGTCTATATGGAACTTAGATCTTTGTGTTTCCTTACTTGACCCTATTCATGAACTACTGCAGAGCAAATATGAAATGTTAGTTGTTTAACTTCCAAATATTTAAGACTCATGTAGTTTTCTTCAAACTTTCTCTGTTCATATTTTAATGTTTGTTCCAGGTACATGACAGTAGGATGCAATACTCTCCGACTCATTCTAAGGAATTTTTCTTCTTTGATCAAAACTAACGTTCAAGCGCCTATCCACACAGTTGGAGTTGATATATCTCGAGAAGAAAGGTAAGAAGAACGCTAAAATTACTCAGTGATTCATTATTAGTTAATAATTGTTTTTTAATCTGGATTATTTTGTTTTCCCTCTTGCAGGTATAATAAATGTATGAAGTGTTATGAAAGTTTACAGTCAATACGCTCTTTTTTGTTAAAAAGACAGACTGTTCAAGGAAAATTAGGACACACATTCCGAGAAATAACTATACTAATGCAATCCTTGGACAACTGAAAATAATTTTCTGTCAATTAATGACTGCTGGTAATATTTCTATCTCAAAATATTAAAACCAAAATCATTGGGAAACCTTAGATAATATTTTCAGGTAGCCCATCTAAATTGTCAGGTTTGTACTATTAACAGTTCTAACAAAGTAATTAAACCAAACCAAAACATAGGAAATACTTTGTGATTAGTTTACAATGTATTAGTCCACCTGGTTCTGCGTGTATTTCTAAATTGTAGCCCATGGTGTTCATTCAACTGTTCTTATATAGATCAAAATTAAATTTGTCATTCACTCTGAATTGTGAAATAAGTATTGTGATATATAATATTAGACCCATTAGGCAGTGAACATGTACAGATGTTAATTATTGTGGTGTATGCTGTGTATAAGTTTGTGTGAGTGAGTGGGTGAGTGAGTGAGAGTATAATTTATTCCAACATCTTACAATATCTAGAAAAGACCTTTTACCAGTTCTTTTCTTTGGGTGGTGATATTGTGAGAACATGTCTAGCTGTGTTATTGAATTGGACCTAAATATTTTTTTTTATTCTATCTATCTATCTGTCCGAGTATATTTCTGGAAACAAAATTTCTGCGACTGCTTACTGTTTTTCCTGTATGTCAGTTCTGAAACAGAAAGTGGCTACCTCATTCATGACAAGTTCCTAATTATGCATACTAGGTCTTAATACCATACATCTTTCAACTTATCAGTTTCTTACATAAAGCACAATATGTGTTGTTAGAAGACCAAATTTGATTGAAAATTAAAAGCGACTAGTTAAAAGCCTGTAAGCTTTTGAACTTTCTAATGTCTACCTCTTGTTTTTTTCTTAACGGATCCTGTTTTATCTGCTCAATTTTGACCAATCTAATATTCTAATCGAGAAGATACATTGTGATGTATTGTGCCTCGTATGATTATCACAAGATGGGAAGTGTTTTTGCTCATCTCATTCATTAGGTTTGAAAAAGTGATCAGAGTTGTGCTGTTTATGTCAACATTTATTTCTTAAGAAAAAATCAATAGAATCTTGATAAAATATAGAAGTCAAATGGTGAGCAACAAGCACAAGCATGTAGTGGGCACAAGGCTTGTGATTCTACTTGTAGAGTGCCCAAAGTTACACATATGAAAAAAAAATCAACTTTATTTTGTACATCCATACTCTATACTTACTTAAGCACTATTGTTGCAGACACCAGCTGTGCAACATCATCTTCTGTTCCTGCACAGTTATTCAGTGTAGTATAATACACCGAGAAATGATTGTGAATTCGTCATTTATTTTGTGCGTAGCTAATTTAAATACAAGTGGAGTGGTTTTCATTCTTGTGCTTTGTCTGAGAGGCAATAATATTGAACAACTACTACATAGGCTTTGTAAGTAATTGTCTAGATTTTCAGTCTATGTTTAGCAATTGAAAATCAAAATATAACATTCAACCATTGTGCCTTAAACAATAGTAACCAGTTTATGGTAATGCTTGGTAATGCTCCTTCATGGCTGTACCTTTTCCACATTAAAATGCTTTTTAGTTAACTGATTTAATTTAATTTTTTGTTCAACTTTAAAATTGATGTTGTCAACAAATTCTTATTGTTTTAATGAAAGTATTGTTAAAAATTGAACAAGGCTGTGAAAAGCCATTTATAGTGACTTAAAAACTAAGATGTGCTACAGATTAAGTTGTAGTATTTCATTGACTCTATCTCTCTTTTCAGCAATCTAAATGCTCTAAAGAAGATGTTTTATTTTCCTCTGTAGGTGTTAGACCTTTTTGACAAGTTAGTTTTTACTCTTTTAAAGGCAAATTAAAAATCAATTTTAGGTCCATAGATCTTGGGAAAAGTGCCCTGAAGGTTGTGAATTAACCAGCACATTGCAGGGCTAGTCATACCAAAAGGAACTCGCTTTACCATTTAAAGTGGCACTCACGCTAGTTGGAAGTTTTCTGCTCTGGAATAAACGTAAAGGTGACTCTCAATGTCTCACAATCTAAAGTGATCTGCAACTATTTTGTACTGATTTTGTGAACTTATGTTTAATTTAAGGAAGCACTAATTTATTTAGATTGTAACAAGTTTTCTTGTAGGTAACCATCTGTGTTTAAAGATTGGCCGTGATGTTCAGCGGAAGGCCTCACAGGGTAATGTCCTAACTTGTGATAGTATGCTATTTAAACAATCAGCCTAACATTTCACAATTAATAAATACAAATGTGTAAATACCCAATATAAAGGTAATTACAAAGATGGCATTTAACTTCCGTCCAATTTTTTGGTTGTGGGGGAAACCTTGTAATCTATTTCTTTGACTGATGTTACATATTAGTTCCCACCCATAAGTGTTGTCCTTTGGAGATCATTTACTGATCACATTCATGTAACAGTTTCTGTGTTGTATCATATCAGTTACTGCATGTCTTACTGTTTTGAGATTCACTCAATTCTTATTACCTTGAGTGGTATCTACTATTTCTACGATTGGTGGTTATTTTTTAAAATTAATATGTACAGTGTCAGGTGAGAGCAAGCTCATCTAATTTTTTATACATCTATCAGTTCAAAGTGTTGAACCATTTCTTGCCAAGCCTGAAACAGTGAATCGAATTTTGTAGTGCCATCTTAATTAGAGTGTCAATCAGTAAGACACATATTCATCAATGAAAGATATTCCCCTTCTATCTGGAAATGTTGTTATTTCCAGGATCCTTTCTAATCCACCTGCAATCAAAATTATTTTAACAGTTTCATAGATATTTATTTGATTACTAGGTTGTTTTCCTGACAGTATTTATATTGTGCTTTGAATTCCTAAACCAGAATCATATGTTTTGTAACAAGAATAAAATCCTTCGAAAGGTGAACATCTCCTTTGTATTACCTTCTTAACGCAACTACTGCCAACCGCCATCACCCTCCTATTTTTATGGATGAACTGCGTGCTCGGGGCTGTCAAAATAAGATAGGGTTTGGCCGACCGACCGACCGTCAACCTCGGAACGACCAGGACAACTGAAATATCGTGTTCGGGGGTTTTCTCGCACGCTGAGTCCAAATCTGGTAGTGCCGATGTCGTCCGGATCGGGCCCCCGGGGACGTCGTTTGGGACCTCCCGAGCACGCCGATGACACTCCCACGACAAATACGATTCGGCTCCAAACGTCGTTTACCTGGGCTGGTGCATATTTTTTAAAAGTCGCCAAATATAATTCTCATTAATAGCAAATCGCCCATAATAGTTTATTATCCTGATCATTTCATTATTGTCACATGGCACCTCACATGGCACTTCCCTGGCCGCCGGGAGCCACACAACGATGCACGGGACGGGAAGCATCCTCAAAGGATCACATCCTAAACGAGGCGAGATTGCCTACCCCAGGAAAGAATCACATCCCGCGACCACGATATGTTTGTGAGTATGCCGTAATTATTGCTCTCCCGGCCCCCTTTGCCGCTGTGCCGCGTCCCCTACCCCTCTCCTCCTCCCCACCCCCACCCCCACCGCGCATTTCCCGCGCCTTTATGGAAACGTAAACAACCAGTGAAAATCAGCGTTTCTGCCAAATACCGACAATACCTACTCATATAATTATTGAGCATAGGATTTTAACCAGAATTTTAGAGTGGACATCGCCGCTGTTCGATATTAATCATAAGGTATAGTGCTTGTTGTTTCCTGTCCGGAATATTGAATTGTTCCATTCCGGTTATTGTTGTAGGAGGTTATGCTCCTTTGGCTCAATTTTTCCACGCACAATTAAGTTGTAAGTTATTTTTTGAGGCCGAGTAAATGGTGCCCGTGATGTATATAGTTTGGCTCACTGTCAGCTTTGTTGAAAAGGTGTTGAATGGGTAGACTCCTCCAATCCATAGAGTATGTTAAATACTGTTGCAGGTCACTTATGCAAATGGGTGAACTGCCAGTGTTTTATCACATATCATATATTTTACTCTATTTTATTCTCGTGGAACATAAAACTTTATTACTTTCTGATTGGGGTGCAAACCGAGTGGTACTATTTGCGTAATCCCCCATAAACAATCAATCAATGTGCGTTGCAGATAATTTGCAGCTGCCCCTTTCGTACTTAATGTTTAATCCAGTGCCAAAATTCGTTATTTGAAAGACCATAGTCATTTAGAGACGCATGGGGGGAGAGGCATTTAAAAGTGTATTGTATGAGTTAATTATATGTAATTAAAAGTTGATGAGCGCTAAAAGTACCTTTTCATATGATTGCAGGAACTCGGCCCAGAAATGTTCTTGACATGAGCAAGAGAAGTCTATGGAGTCATTTTACCCAAAAGAATAGGTGAGTTGACATGACAGTAACCGCTAACGCTGGTCCAATTTGTCTCCACTAAGAGGAGCTT
>NW_026267352.1:289957-292993 GCF_000697945.3 Frankliniella occidentalis | reverse complement strand
CCCGTGCATCGTTGTGTGGCTCCAGGCGGCAACGCCAGGGAAGTGCCAAGTGCCATGGTGCCATGTGACAATAATGAAATGATCAGGATAACTAGCTCTAGTCTGGGACTATCGAGCAAGTCCTATTTAATTTATTTTGAAATTCTGGTCATGCAAAATTATTTTCTCTTTCATTGTAAGAAATAATAAAACTAGGAACGACTTAAAAATTCATATGGCTTTGCCATTTAAGGCCCTGTTATACAGAACCGTAGTGGTTCTATCAGTGCAGTCGTACCGGGTGTCCGTAAGAATACGCGGCAGCTCGATGGGTTGCCTACGCACAAGCGTGCAGGCGCGGAGGGCGAGGGGGGAGCGGTGGAGGTGCGCACCATCCAGCGAATTCCGAACAGACTATAGAGGCGCCGTTTAGGACCAAATTATTTTTCAAAGAATGTGAAAAAGAGGGAGTACCCACCCCGCTTTTACATGGGGCCCCGCGTGCTTAACTTCGGAGTTCGGATGGGATCCGGTATGTCCACGCCATCAGCCAGACTGTTAGATCCGACCAACTGTTGACTAGGGTTGTCGCCTACCCGCTTAAACAGGAACGACAGGTACCCATGGGAGTGCTTTCCTCATCCCACCGCAGTAGTTAGCGAACTGTGGTCTCTGTTCCGAACAGCCGTTCCCAACCGCAGTGGTCAGAATGTACTCCCGGGGTTTGTGAGACGGTTGAAGCGTACGTTGGTTAATCGTACTGACCCACCATAGGTCATGGAGCCATTTTCAGCCAGTTTCTAGGTCTTATTATCCACCCCGCTACCATAGCAAGGTGGCAGGCACCAGGGCGCGAACCCCGGCCCAGAGCCGACACTTAAGCCACCTATGACGCAGTGCCACCAACAATGGTAACCACTACGCCAACGGAACTCCACGAGAGGGGCGTGGTGAAATAACGGGGTTTGAAGTCCATTTGAAATTTGGTGGCCTGAGAAAAATTTCGGGCATATGAAGAGTCGAACCACCGTCCTCCCGCGCTCTGAGCGGGCGCGCTACCGACTGAGCCATGGAGGCGAGATACGAATCTGCGCTCCAGGGAACGAATCATTCTACGCTGTCGCTGACTGGCGACCGGCGTCGCTCCTTGTCTCCCGTAATACAGGACCGACTTTGAGCGCGCAGTGGAGAAGACGGGCGGGCGGCCGAGCGCGCTAAATCGTGCTCGTGTCAAACTGTTCGCCCGAGATTCGACTCCCGGCTAGGGCAGATATATATTTTATCTCTTTCACTTCTGTGGCAGCTGAGGTTGCTCAATTGTGACCAGTCTGTAACTGTCTGGGGTTCGACTCCCGGCCAGTGCATTTTTTTTTAATTTTTTTTTGCCGCTTTTCGTCCCTCGTAATGCAGGACCGAGGTTTGGACGCATAGAGGAGAAGACGAACGGACAGCCGAGCGCACTAAAGTATCATCGTCTGAGATCATGCGCCCGGGGTTCGACTCCCGGCCAGCGCAAATATTTTTTTTGTAAGACGGAAATATTGGGTGGCAAAAGCTCGAAAAATGTGGGATGAACGTTATTCGAACCAGCGGCCGTCCACGCCCCGAGCGACGAAAAGCGGCAAAAAAAATAAAATTAAAAAAATGCGCCTTCAGCTTTATTTATAGTTAGGTACTAGGTAATGACTTCCGAGGCAGAACAAACCAAGCACCTACCGCCCGTTTCGGAGTCAGCTTGCCGCCTGCAATCACCTGGGTAGGCACACCCGCCGAACAGCCCTGCGGAGTCGGCTGCCCACCCTGGCGGCGCCCAGGTGCAAGAACTAAACTACGGAAATCGTCAGGGGCGTCCCTTTCGTAACACCTTGACAAACATTCATTCTGAGAGCTCTGTTAGAGAAGACACGAAAATCGGTTTAGAAATTCTATATTTCAGCTCCTTATTTTGAAAGTAGAGATAGTGGCCTTATCACTATCAGTCAGGCTTCACAATGGAAGTTCTCCAAACTAGAAACTGGAAGGCTTTAGCATCAACATAAAGTTTAGATTTAGAGGAACAATGACTTTTGCTAGGTAGTGCCGGCCTCATCGCTTTAACAACTGAAGTAATAAAGTACAAAAGTACTTATGGACATTAAAATAAAAAGATCACAAGTACATAGTAATTGGTTTATTATCAAAGCCAACAGGAAAAGAATCAACTAGATAGAATAGCATAGTATTCATCCATAAACAGCAGCAGAGGATATTTGCTGTCAATTATCACAGTGTAAATCATAAAATATATCTCCTCTTCACCAGTTCAGAAATGAGAGCATTCAGAAACTTTGCACATGTCGTAAAGCTGCATCTTGTTAGGCTTCTTTAAGTTGACTAGCCACATGAAGCAACTGGAGACTGCTGGCTTTGACAGGGCACCTGTAGCAAAATCGGAAACTGAATGACAAATCTGTAAACAATTACAATGGGAAGTTAGATAATGAGTTCATTAATTATAGAAAAAGGAAGAATGGATTGAGGGTTGAAAAAAAAAAAAACTTACCTAGAGGAAACTTGCCAACACAAATTCAACTGAAAGTTTGCGTCGAAGATCTCCTTGGTAGTTGACAATATCTTGAAAGCAAAGAAAACAAAGATGAATATGTGAAATCAAACAGCCGTGCAGGTACCAACTGAATCAAACCTCACCTCAAATGAAATATGGCGGCACCTTCCCCGGGCTAACAGATTCTAAACGTGTTTAATCATTAATAGTTGTACATATTATTATGAAGATGAAACTTAAAAATCCCTATTTTAGGCGTTTAGCAAGAAATCATATGCTATCTATGGTGGCAGTAGAATACAAAAATAGTCTTATTTTTGATCTGGAGTGAAAAAGTGATTCACCTGTCAAGAGGCAGTTAGAAGCATATAATTTCTTCCCAGGTGAGACCACGGGGAGGAGCAATATATTAAAGCCTACATGGCCTGAATATTTTGCATAACGCCAACGACAGGAAACTACAGCAGCACCAAACCCAATTTGAGAGCAAGGAAAATCTAAATGACATACTT
>NW_026267352.1:281760-288688 GCF_000697945.3 Frankliniella occidentalis | reverse complement strand
GGGGGGGGGGTGCTAGTCGTACTCACCTTGTAGGTTTCGGCCGTGCGCTCGCAGTTCTGCTGCAATACTCAGACTATGCCTGGAACAAGGGAGAGTTTGAGCAACGAGCCGACAGAACAAATCAAGTAACTTTCAAGGGAGAGGCGTTATTGGCAAACTCCTATTTCAGCCAGACGTCGTGCCTCGAACGTGCGTCCATTTTAAAAACTTGTCCACCAAATGCGATATTTGCCCGTGAACACGCCAGCCACCCCCGCCGACTCCACGTACCAACCGCCGCCCCTGGTGAGCGAGCCGGCTCGCCCCCCACCTGCACTGAAGGTGCGGGGCAGCGGCGGTAGCGCTGGAGGGCGGGTACGAGACGCTCGTCACACTAAGGGCCGGCCCCGAGTGCCTGAAGGGAGAGACGAGCGCACCGTCGGGGCACGGCGGCACACAGCCAGCTCACACGGCAGCAAGCAGGACAACCACGAAGCTGGACATCCGTAGAAATACTCGTTTGCCGACAAAGCCCCTCGTTACCAAAGCCTGGACCGGGCGCCTCGCAGCGGCGAACCTGGGCATACCAAACAAACAGACGATTAATGCAAGCGTCAGATGGAAAGAATGCATTAGCAAGTAGGATGGTGAAACACCTACCGTGTCCGGCTGTAAAACGCGCCCCAACAACGCAGTCTTGTCCTCTGCGCTCGCGAGTGTCCCGGCCGCGGGGTCCTGGGGCGCTCCTCCGGCTATGGTGGGGGAAGTCCCACGGTGGTTGCGATGCTGGCTGTTGCTGGTGGTGGAGCCGCGCGACGTGGTGATCCTGGTGGCCCGCGTAGCCACGTCCGGTGCTTCCTGGAGTTGGTGTGCCTGGAACTAGAAAGGCTTTGAGCGTCGTGCCGAACGAGATTCCCGTAAGACACAAGTAAAGCGCAAACGGCCCGCTGGCCGGGGCTCGGCGGATCTCGCATCGCACCGGACACGTCGCCTCGTGGAGTTCTTTTCAAAAACTTGAACCGCAGTGATATTTGCCCGAGGGGGCGCGCCCACCGCCCTGAAGGGCCCACCTCTCCACGCACAGCTCCGTCCTAGGCGTGAGGCCTGGGCCCCATGGCCCCACGCCACGCTGAAGGCGCATCAGACAAGCTCTGCAGTGGCAGCAGGCAGGTACGCGAGTGTTGTCCGGGGGGCGTCCTGAAGGGACAGACAAGCCACGTAGCGAGCAGGCAACGCCCTACAGCCAGCTCACCACAGAAAGTAAGAACAGCCAACAAGGGTCCACACCCAGAGAAATACTTGTTCCACCGAAGCCCTTCACCTGGACGACTGGGAGCCGCATCGGCGACCCTGCAGAAAAAGAAAGGAAACATTAAAGCATGCGTCAAACAGACACTCTGAAGAGCAGCATGACACCTAAAGTCAGTAACATGTCTCAGCTAATACATTCTTTTATAGCTTATAGAGCCAGAAAACTGCATCAAGATTAAAGGTTGACAAATGATGTTTGTTGGACTAGTGTTCAACATCACAATATCAATGCATCACCAAGATTTAAAGATGATGACTTAAGGAGCAGTTTCATGTAACTTAGTTTAGCAATACCCATGATTGAAGCCTGTGAAGCTGAAGCCACCCCGTCATAATTTGTTTAGGATAAACTCATTGGCTGAACTTATCGTGACGCTGGCTTCAGTTCTCATGCAGCCAGTCAGTTTACGCAAATCAATTGGAGTGACTTCCAGCTACAATGGCATCACGAAGACTAGAAATCAAGTTCGTTCAAGAAACATTCAACAACAAACAGAATATTGAAAGTGAACTATGCGTAGCAGGAATGGTCACGTGGTACCAAGCATGCCATACTAATGAACTTATTTCTAAGAGAAGAGACATGAAATTGGAGAACTAATCAAGAAGTACTTTGAAGGTGGGGTGCACTGCGTATAGTTACACAACACCAAAACACATGTCAACGGATAAATGGGCCAGAGAGCGCTGCATGAGATCAAGGCAACAACTGTAGCCTTGCCACAAGAAGAGAAAACTCAAGACAATACACAGCAATAGCTTACCGGGTCTCCTACTGTTCCCAGTGCTACTGAACTGCTACCCCGCCCGTAACGCTCAGCGGCCCCAGGCTTGTCCTCCTGGAAAGAGGATAATAAACGATCAAATTAGTTCACCCATTCAGACGAGCGCGACTGTGAGCAGCTCCCGATCTTGGATGAGAACCGCGCAAGCCCTGCTCAAATCAACATGCTCAAACTGTCTAGGAACATCCTAACGGACAGACGAATACACCTCACCAAGTGGAGTGGTGAGGTTAGTCACAGACCGGCTGATCGGTGACTGAATGACTTATATGGGCACAAAGTTTTCGTTGGAAGACAAACACATCAGCAGGATATCGAGAAAACTTACTTAGCTAGCTCATCGGAATAAAGCTGAAGCACTCCTGCCATAGCGACGTTGACAATGTGACATGTTGACACAGTTAGCACAAATTCAATGAGAGAACTGTCATTCATTGCATCGTGTCTCCTTGGACGGTGCCTCTTTAACCCTTTCTTCTTCTTTCCAATTTCTTCTTGCTTCTCCCATACACCACAGTATTGCCAACCTCGATCATTATGTCATCCTGGTGTGATTTTGGACAAAAAATAACAAAAACCTGCATCCTTTTAGATTGAAAGACAATCTCTTTATTATGAAGTCCATCCGAATTTTAGTCACCCAACTCTGTGGTTATGATTGATAACAGTTGGCAACTAGTCGTCATCTCACGCTTTCTCATGGGTCTTGTCCCGCCGTTCATTTAAATCGTCCCCCTCTTTCCCTCTTTTCTGTTCTTCGATTTTGCACATTCGTATTCAGGTCCGCTTTCCGGCCAGTGAACCTTTTCACTTGGGCCTCTTTAGGACTTTAGTATTTAAGGGTTTACATTATTATTTTGGCCTTTGCAATGATTTCACATTGGTCAAACAAATTTATTTGAGTTCTCGGCTCGTCACATTGCCGTCCGGATCATTGCTAGGCTAATTGTGAAAGCTATAGTCCATTTTGTATGGTTTTCCGATGTTGTCAGCTTCATGAATCTGCATTTTCGGGCCAGCATGAGCGTCGACATAAGGTCTCAGAGTTCTAGCTTCAGCTTTAGTTATAGCTAGGTACTCGACCAATCACGGCATACTCACCGCCAACCGCATTAAACCCGCTGTAATGCGCGTAGAAATGCACATAAAATGTGACTCAGTGGTGACGCTTTAAGAGCGCATTGCAGCATTTAATGCGCATTTAGTGCACTCTACGCGCATTTAATGCGTCACCTCTGTGTCTCCTTTTACGTGCACTTCTATGCGTGAAGCGCACTTAATGCAGTGGCGCTTCTGGGGTGTGGCTACCTTCACCTTCGGCCCTTCTCACGGCTGGAAAGGGGGGGGGGGGGAGACTGATGGGGCTGACATTGCAATGTAAGTTGCGGTTACCGAGGTTTTCGGCGTTATGTAGCCTCTGCGAGTGCTTTGGGCTGGCGAAGAGAAGAGACGGGCGCGCATCGAGTCGAGGTCGAGACCGCCTCTCGGGGGGAGGGAACGACCAGCAGCGACAGGCGTGTCCCATCTCCTTCATCAATACAATGTGTTCACACTGTTAAAAGCCTGCGAAGTATTTTGCTCCTTTGTAACTACGAAGCATTTACTTCGCAATTACAACGTGATGCTTTGCAATTACGAAGTGACACTTTGCAATTGCAAAGCGATGCTTTGCAGCGTTTTCATTGCGTTGCAATTGCAAAGCATCACTTTGTAATTGCAAAGTAAATGCTTCGTAGTTACAAAGGAGCAAAATACTTCGCAGCTCTGCAAAGCGAATGCTTTGTAGGAATTTAACAGTGCAGTTCTCTTTCCCCGTCTAATAACGCCCCCGGATAAACGCATCAGACAATTACCTTCTACTTTTATTTTCTGGCAGACTTATCGGGTCCAAAGTGCACCTCCAGCAGCCACAGCCCATACTTTTCGGCCAAACTGCGGGAGTTGTAGGTCCGAGACCCGAAACGACGTCATTTTCATACACAATTTGAACTTGTTGGAACATTTTGTGTTGCCATGAGCCTGGAGGGTACCAGTGGGAGAGGGGAGGGGTGTCGCGGCTAAGTCCTCTTCTCGCCTCACCACAACGTCGAGTCGGTCGAGTCCCTCATATCTCTCTCTCTCTTTCACTGCGGTTTTCCGAGGTGTGCTTGTGCGGGGCGGTACCGTACCGTGGCAGTAGTTAAAATTTACCTTGAGCGAGAGACGCCATTCCTCTCCGTTCCACTCGCATCGCAAGAAGCACGGCATTAGAACTCGGCGCTCGACGCCGAGGCACTTTTTTGCGGAATGCTCCGTTCCCCGTCGATATAAGTTAGTAGGTTGTGAAGAACAAAAGTCCTCCTGCTCTGGCCGGCCGGCCAGCGGGCCCTTGTCAGCACGCCTGATGGATCGGTCACCGCACAGCGTGCGTGCCGCACGTTTTACACCAATCGATCAGCACGCTTTCCTCTTTTTCACCAAGGAAAAAAGTGTCCCTCGTGGTTTTTGGAGTACATTTAGCACACTTTCCTGTCGCTTATCGGTTCAGCGCAGCAAGCTGCTGTGCGTACACGTCGTGTGCGCGCTGTGCTTGGTCACAATCCACCCTACACCCCCTTTCCCCCTTTTCCAATGGCGTTAAAAAATACAAACTGCTGATTTGGAGGCACACGAATTTTTCCCACCTCTTTGCCCCATACTAAACTCCTCTCATTGGCAAAGACAAGAAGCAAAGTATTACTGATACTGATACCACGCAATGATATATCTGTTATCGCATACTGACTGCTATATGCGTGGGCTGGGCACATTCAGGGAAAGGCGGCGCGCGAGAAAAAACGTAGGGATTAACCTCGATCCATCATTATTGAATCTCGCCGCGGGACGAGGCAAGGGGTTAATACACACATCGGCAACGTGTTAAGTCCGATCGCAAATATCATTAAGAGGCTGGGGAAGAGAGAAGGGAAGTGGAGAGGGCGGAAAGGGGGACTGGGAAAAGTTTCGCATATTTTTGTTCATCCCCTCCTTCCTCCCCCCTCCCCTCCCCTCCCCTCCCCTCCCCTCTCGTATGCAAATCCTGTGTGCTCAACTGATCGCGTCACCCCTTCGGCCGGGCGCCAGGGCCCGTTACGATTGCGTTGCTCTTTTCGGGCGCCGCTTGCCTCCTCGCCTCGGATTGTTTCGTTTGCTCAAGTTTTAATCCAGAGCAGGGGGGAGTGGGGCCGCTAGGAGCCGCTCCCGGTAAAGCTTTCCCTCGCCGATGTTGGTGCGCAAAGCGCAGCGGCGCAGCGTGTACTGTGTAGACGTTATGGACGCTACATAAAGCCCTCTGACAACGGAACGGCATCCACTGCGTGCTTTTACACCTTCCCACATGGCGCGCACTCATTGGCTCTTCGTGTGTGCGAATCGAATGAAGCTTACCAGAAGAAAGGATCTTGCTGGGTAAGGGGGGGGGGGGGAGAGGGGCGAGTACGAGACTCCGTCTTTCCCGCCCCCCAATCTCTACCCTTCTCTTCTCCGGGTCCTGCGGCCTGCAGCAGCCTCTTCTGCTCGAGCGCGCTGTGTGTGTATGTGTGTGTGTGTGTGTCATCGACACCGCTACTGTTTGGAGGGCCCTGCTGAGGCGACGCGGATCGAAAAGCTCTTGAGGTGCTCTCCTCTTGGTGCCCCGCCCCGCGCCGGTGTTGCACAAAACATTGAGACACGACAACACAACGAGGGCAGCGCGATCCTCACAAGAAGAAAGACGAGGATATGGGGGTTGTATGCACCCGGTCCTCGCTCCCCTCCCCTCCGCTGCCGCTTCTGCTGCTGTTATTGGCACTGAATGAATTAAGTAGTGACATTATGAGAATCACGACGTCTTTGAATGGTGCGAGGAAGCCTGTTTCCGAAAAACGGATCACGTGTGCGATTTGAGGGTCTATCTGCTGCCGCGTGATCCCGCGCTGCTGGGGGTGCCCCAGGTAGAAAAGCGAAACACACACACATAATATCAAGAGCCTGATTCACGCCGCGTAGTACTTTCGTAGTTACACTTACAGCATGCACGCGTGCGCGTGCTGGTTGCCTACTCGCGCGGGGCCATAAGGAGCCGTGGGCAGCGAGGGTAGGCAAACCCCTTCTGAGGCATCGCCTTGTGCGTCGTGTTGCCCTCGATGCTCCGTTGCTCCAGCTTGGAGCAGCCGCGGGTCGCGTGTCACGCATTGCCATGTGCGTTGCATGAGCGCCGCGCCGCCGTTGTCACGCCCGCCTTACTATTTACCGACTCGGGCCGCGCAGCCGCGCCCTGTGGTGCCCTACATCTCGTCCTCGGGGATGTACGGCACGCACACCCTGCCCGCGAGAGCCGAGCGGCCGCTGACGGAGATAAAGATGTCCGATACGGTCTAACGTCTTGCCCAGCCATAAAACATTTGTCCTGGCCGCCGCGCCCGCCACCCCACCCCGCCCCGCTCCGCCCCGCCAACCCTTTTTTCACACACGGGCCAAAATGATCCACCACACATGACACGGCGTGGCGCTGCGTGGCGCAAATCGCCCGCTGTATATATATAGAGAGAGATCGCGGGCTGCACGGCGCATATCGCGGGAGAATGGGCTGCGGCGGCGGTGCGGCGAGGAGACGAGAGGAGAGCGAGAGAGAGGGAGAGGAAAGGGTTTGCGGTGGGAATCTGGTGGAGTTCTTTGGAAAAACGAACGGCTTTTATTGCGTTTTATTGAGGCGCGATTCGAAGCGGTCGCGGCCGCGGATGGTTTGGAAGTTCGGGGCGGACAGACAGACAGACAGACAGACAGACAGACAGACAGACAGACAGACAGACAGACAGACAGACAGACAGACAGACAGACAGACAGACAGACAGACA
>NW_026267352.1:274268-280765 GCF_000697945.3 Frankliniella occidentalis | reverse complement strand
CACTACACCCCGCATGGCGCTCCGCTGAGCGACTCTACCTACCCTGTGGAGGTGGATGTCCACTGTAGAGTACACTTCGAGGGTGGCGGCCCGTGGCCCACGTGCTAACCACTACACTACACCCCGCGAGGCGCCCCGGCCCGGCCCCGATGCACGTGCGCGTCCTGTGCACGGCCCGCCCAGCGCGCTCCGCACTCGCCGGTGAAACGGGCGGAAAACATAATTCCCTTTTAATTGATCGCCGTTGCCGGCCGTGTCGCGACCCCGCGTGGGAGGTCCTTGTGCTCCTGCGGGAGCCGGTCACCTGTGAAGCTGGCGGCGGGGCGCGGCGAGGGTGAGCGAGGGGAGGGTGCGCGTCCTGTCCCGGGGGTTGCGCACCGGCACCCGTTGTTCACGGGGACTCATTTGCGTTCCATATCTCAGTCGAGTGAGGTCTCTACAGCCCTCTGTCCACAAGTGCTACTGGTATTGCTTACACCGAAATGTGCGAGAAATTATCACGGCCAGCATTTAGGAAATCATGCTTGATATAACCAACGCGGGGATTTCGGCAAAAATATCTATATTTTACCGTACTGTCATCAGTGAGGCTCGCTAACCCCCCCCCCCCGCCTTCTTTCTCCCCCGCTGCGCGCTTTTCCACCCCTTCTCCTCACGACATTCGACTCTGCTGGCGTGCGTCGCGACTCGTCACCGTGCCCCTGACGCGACGTGATGGCACACAAAGTGACACGTCGCGCCGACGACGTAATTGTCGCTGGCCGGGCTGGCCGGGCTCGGCGGGCGGGCGGCTGGTGGGTCCCCGACGATGCCCGCGCCACGTCCCGGGTCACGTGCCCGTTGTGTCGCCGGCGGCCGCGTGCGGGGCGGCTGGGGCGCCATGACCGTCAGGGAGACGACGCGGGGAGACGACGCCGGGCGGCGCGACTCGGACGCGTCCCTTACCCCGGCCAGGGGCGCGCCCGGGCGGCCGCCTCCCCCTATCGTATGAATACTAAACAGTCCCGCTCGCGGCAGCAGCCGCTTGCGCTTGTCCGTCTCGTCCTATTGATTCATGTGTCAGTAGTCGGTAAATGCAATGAGGGAGCTGCTGTGGCACATAGCTCCTGTCTGCGGGAGTGCGGAGCAGGTCCCGCGGTATCTACCTCTGGGGGTTGTCGCCAAACGACCATTTATCGATGTGTGTCGCCTACACCGGCGTATTCTCTACCATCTAGTACTTATCGAGTCTTGTAACCCTTTCGGCACCTTTTGTAAGCTTCTGCAGGTGTCTTTGTCTCCGCCCCCTACAGCTAGCTCGTCACAGCCCCGGACAAGTAGGCAACCCGGCCGCACGTCTGCATGCCGGCACAGTCTAACGCCCAAGGGGCGCACGGCGGGCACCGACTAGCACTTACAGCGTGTCTGTCTGTCTGTCTGTCTGTCTGTCTGTCTGTCTGTCTGTCTGTCTGTCTGTCTGTCTGTCTGTCTGTCTGTCTGTCTCTGACAGTGACCTCCAACGTTTTACAGAGTGACAAATTCATGGGCATCAGATTACTTTCAACTCGCTCGCGGAGGCTATAGACGCGGAGTCGCAGGACAAGCATGTAGCGGGGAGGGAAGGAGGGGTGGGATAGGGGGAGAGCAGGCAGGGGGCGGGGGAAAGGGAGCAAGGGATAAGCGGGGGATAATCCGGTCAGATGAGACATGTGAACCGAGCACGCGCGTGTGACGGCCGTCAGTCCACATTAAGGTGCGCGGACTGTACTTACGTACTACTGCACAACTGCTGGCGGTTTCTCAAACTGTACTTGTTCCACGCCCGCCTCCTTCGTGAACACTGCGCAAGTCAGGGTAGTGGCCTTTGCCCCATATAATCTTTGACACGTATTGCTATTGCCGCTGTCGCTTCGCTTCCACCCAAACCGTCAGTTGCCCCGTTCACAGTCTACACGTCCAAGGTGGTCGCCAGCCCCCGGGGTGGGGGGTCGTTGTACCCCACCCCTTGCACGCGGTCGGTTCGTCCCGGAGGCGATGCTCTCACAGATCCGTCACATCACGCGAGCCTCGGCATAATCATAGAGGCAGCCTCGTGGCGGGCAAAGGGGGGGGGGGGGGGGTGTTTCGCGCCCGGCCTGATCATGGACCACGTTGACTTCCGCCTAGTGTATCCATTCCGACTGCACGCCCGCACGCCACTACAGGGATTGCTTCACCTCGCAGGCACCCAGTCGGCCTCCCCGCGAGGAGTAGACTTCTTCAATCTCAGCAGTAACCGCCCTTCCCGAGGGGAATCACCGCCCCAGCCCAGCCCTTTCCTTTCGCTTCGCCGCCGCCGCTGCTGCACCTCGATCTATTTCTCGAACCATTTCGCTCAGAGCCAGTGATATCCCGCGGGTATGGTGACGCTACGCTCCCCCAACCCCTTGCGCCCCGTATCGCCGCGCCGCCTGCTGACCTGGGTCAACCTTCTTCCACTCGTTCACCCCGAGTGCCAATCGGATCCGGTCGCCACGCTCCTCGAGTGAACGATCTCTCGGACAGCCCCAGCCCCGCGGGCTCCGGTCCGCCGCCACCCCTCCCGGGCAGGTCGTCATTGTTCCTCTGGTCCGCGCCTCGCCGTTTTCGATACGTGAAAAGTTTTAATTTGGCGCGATACAAGCGGAGCTTAGCCACGCCGCGTTGTATCCGACAAGTGATGACTCAACCCCTTTTCTCCCTTTTCTCAATCATCGATCATCAATCAGGCTTCCCGTGTAAAAAGGTTCGCTCGGGGAGGCGTTGGAGCAGAGGAGCCCCGGCGGGCAGCCCACCAAGCGTATCGCTTTCCAAAAGGGTTATTGGTTTGGCAGGTTGGCCGCCCTGCGCTCTCTCCTTGTCGCACTCGCCGCCGGGGCGCGGGGCTCGGCCACCCAAACGGGGCGGGGTTCAAGGTGGACCCAAACTCGCTTCATCATAACAAACAGTTTTATTTCCAAACGAGTGAGCCCCAATAAAGCAAACGCCGACATCCTTGCTCCGCGCGGCCTGGCACGGCGGCGCGGAGGATGTCAGTAATGCCGGAAATGGGCCGAGGAAAAAAGGGGGTGAGGGCGAAGGGTGCGCGCTTACCCCGCTGTCCCTTCCTTCCTTCCGATCTTCGGAAGTCTCATTTCGGTTCATTACGCGAGATCCAAACTATGCTCTGCACTATCCTGTCCCGGGTGATGTGAGAACAGCAGGCTCTTCCGTGCGCCCCCTGGAAATTCATTACGCGTGAGCAACTTCTATGGTTATTAAATTTTCTTATTATTTTTGTTGAGAGAGTCGCGCTGGCACCGAGCAAGAACGCAAGAAATATAAATAAAAGATAATACTTTTGCACGGCAGCGCCTTAGGCGAGCGTAACGCACATGCAATTATGTATGCGCCTTTCTTTTGACTCTGGCTGCTCTGTGTTATGCCGCCTTGTCACCGTCATCTTCATATCTGAGATGGGCCCCACCTCGCCATTCCTGCCCCGCCCCGCCCCGCTCGCGGAATGGGAAGTAGAGTGGAGTGGTTCGCTCTCCCAAAAGCAAACCCCCGCGCGCTGCAGTCGCTGCTTTCAAATTAATTTCGCAGTCCCCGGGCGCCGTGCTGCCGCGCTGCCGGCGCGCTCTCTTGCTCCGTCAGATGTAAATCTCGTCCTGCCTGAGCCCAGGAGGAGGCAGAGTGGGGCGGTGTTCGCGATACGAGGAAAATGAGAAAATGTGCAATACTCGTTTCACCTTTGCCTACCTAGTTTCAGTCAGCCAAAAGAGAAAGGAAAGGGTGTGGCAAAGCTGCGACAATCAAACCGATTGAGAGTGCTGGTGTCCGTCTGTCTCCGGTGCTTACCGGAAGTGAGTAAGTAAGTACCTACACCTCGTCCGCCCAGCCCCACTCCGCCTACGTTTCCTTCAACTATTTCCGGCTTGTAAACTCTTTTAATTTCCTTATACAAAGGGTGTCCCATAGGCCCCGTGCCTGTGTTGTGTGTGTGGGGGGGGGGGGATGTTACCGACCTTCGTTAACCGCGGTGCCTTACGACGCCGAGCGATTAGGCAACGCGCCCACACGCCTGAATGTGGTACAGTATAACAACAAGGCGCTCCACTCAACTGATCAACATGACACCCTCACGACACCAGAAGAACGCTCACCTCTCACACCACCAAAATAGAATACCTCAGCGTAAACCAAAGGTCAGCTGTGTGCTGTGTGGGCAGAGTAGGGGGTGGAACGAACTCACCCCTTCGAAAATCGAGCATGTAACAATGTACCGTACGCGATGCCACGTGGCGGTGTCGTAGAAGAGTAGATACAGGGGAGACTATCACGCGTCCTCCCCCCCCCCGCCCCTTTCCTGAATAGTACGTAACCGCCGACGGTAGGTCTTGCACCCCCCCCCCCCACACACACACACGCACACACATCGAAGTTGCCCGTGGTGCGACTTCTTTCCGAAAGTGTGAGTGACGGCATCAATTTTCCCGTCGATCTGTCGGAGCGTTTGGCTGCCGCTGCCGCCAGGAGGTTGCCCCCGCCACCAACGGCGAGACGGACAAGAGGCGGAGGAGGGTTGGAGGGGGCCGGGGGCCGGGGGCCCGCACGCGAGCCCAGCTGACTCCAACGAGACTCCCAGCGCGCTGCGGCGGCCGGCGGCGGCCAGCACCTGTTCACTCGTCGTGCTCGCCATTACGGCACCTTATGACGGACAAGTGCAGTAAAGTTCACCTGGGGCCATCGTCTATCGCCCATTTCGTTTCTCACTCCGGTTTAGACCCTACACTCGATATCTTAGTGTGTGCTCGATATGGAGAAAAGAAAAATCGCCGGAAAATCTCCGGCTATAGTTTATCGCCACCTCGTCGCACATACAGACTGTTTTGTAAAATGTTGACCATGCAGACAGCCCGAGGTTTGAGCATGACATCAAAAAATACAGTAAAATGACGTCTGCAAAAAGTGAGCTGCTCGTGGCGCATCTTTTCCGCGTTTATTGGGCTCTGTCTGGTCGCTCCGGCCGCGTGTCCGACGCGCCGTCTCAGAGATAACGGCGACAAGGCTCTTTTGTCAGGCCCGCCCTAACGACCATTAATCTCCAGGACCGACTCGCTGCGGTCCGCTGTCTTACCTTACACGCTCCTGTTGTAATCGCTTAATTAATTGAGAAGTCAGACCCGCGTCGTCGAGGCGCTAAATGTTTAAAATGAGATCGCGAAAAAAAATGAGGATGAAAAGGAAGTAAATGGAAAAAATGGAGTTTGAGTCAATATAAGGAACGGCAACCCTTTCCACCTGACTTGCGCCCCCCCCCCTCCCGCTCTCCATCCGCCACCCCTCCGCACCGCACCCCTTCCAGTTCCCCATCCCCAATCCAAGTTTTCGCTATGCAGCGGCGATCAGGTAGGGAAACAATCAAACTTTTTATTTCTGGTATTAAAGTATGTACATTTTTTCAACATTTCTCATGTTTTTTCCGGCTCCGCCAAGATATGCTAACCTACCCCCATCCACACTTTCTCCTCCGTGTGAACGCACAACCGCCGACAAGTCAGTTTCTCCTTGACGGATTTATGACTGTCTTAGTTTATTTTTTTAACTTAGGGTTTGTTCAATTAAAACAACAGGAGCAACACGCTGCCATTAACTTTTTTCTGATTTAAAAAAAAGTCTAAATGTGGAGCAAATGTAAACTGTCCGTTTATGAGGATCATCGCCTCGCCTGTCGGCCTGCACGCCGACTACACGTGTAATCCCCCTGCCCGCTTCCAAGACGTGAGAAAAGAGGCTGCTCTTATGAACAAGTAGGAACTCAGAAGACCGTTTGATCCGCGCTACAAAAACGGAAGCCAAGGAAATTTTGCTTGCGTAAGACAAATTTATTTGGTCGCCCTGATCACGTGATTTAGTCATGTTGATAAAAATTAGATCGACCTGATCATATTTTGTTTAGAATTCTTTGATCAAATGTTTAGTTTGCTTGAGGGAGTCAAATTTCATTGATTCGACACTTTGTTGGTTATTGGGGCAAAACGCTTTTCTCAGTGCAGCGACGGCGCGGTTACCTATAAACGTGTCGTCTTTTCTGTCGCGGTGTATGTCTCAGCAAGAAAACCACAGATTTCTGCAGAAAGGACAGGTAAGGGGGGTGGGGGTGGGAGAGACTCTGCCTCCTGGTCGAGACGGTCTAAAACTACACACGCACAACTACAGGGAGCGCAAGCGAGTGGTCCTGTGGTGGTCATCCTCTGCACTCACCTCAATCATCTCCTTCAAATAACTTGGTGGAACGCACGGCGGACTGGCGATATATGCCGAGGCATCAGTCCCCGTCTAGTCCGGGCCGGGCCGGGCACATCTCAATCCTTCCACGCACGGCCGCGCTCCGCCCGAGCCCCGCCACGCTCCGCCACGCCCCGCCACGGCGTGCCCTCCTTTGTGCAGCCTCACATGGCGACAGTGTGATGGAGGGCCCCCCCGCAGATCACCCGCGCACCCATCAGGGGGGGGGG
>NW_026267352.1:267754-273798 GCF_000697945.3 Frankliniella occidentalis | reverse complement strand
CCCCCGCCCCCGCGCCTACCACCTGTCGAACACCGGCAGCAAGGGGCGGCGGGGGGACACACGGGACACACGTCTCTCTCTCTCTCCCTCCCTCTCTCTCCGTCTCTCTTTCTCTCTCTCTGCCCCGGGGCAGGGGGTGGGACAGGGACAGCGACAGGGATGCACACCCGCACACACCATTAGTAGCGAGGATCGCTATCGGATCGCCCCCCGGCCCGGCCCCGCCCCGCCTCGCCCTTACATAAACAATCCTCGGCTCAGGGGGCGGCAGGAGCGGCAGCACCTTTACGTCTCTTTCAACGTGTCACCTTTTTCTCAGAAAGTCGGAGGGCCCTCTCCATTTAAGTCGCCTCTTTGCTGCGTTGCGAAATAATAAATAAAAAAAAAAGGAGAAAAGGGACGACGGGGATCCCAGGTGGAGTGCAGCGGGGCTCCGAGGTGAGGTGCACCCTAGAGAAGCACCCTGCAGAGCACCCTGCAGAGCACCCTGCAGGGCACCCGGGCCAGCAGCCGATGCGATGGTGATTCACCCCCGCGGCACCCTTTGGTGTATCTTGTCGTCCTCTTTAGCGCAACGCCTGTCGGCCAGAAATCCGCTGTCTCTTAGAAATAAAGTGTTGTCACACTATTATTTAGCGTTTAGACTGGACTAAAGTTTTGTACGGGTACTTGCCTCTAATTTAAATCGATGATCTTAGTTAGTTGACAATGTATGTTTCTGTAAGGGGGCTGGAGATACATTGACAAAAATGTGTGGAAACCTTACCAATCACAGACTGCCCCGCTGATTCATCGTACGTTGTTCGCCGTTGTTCGCTGTTATTCGCGGAGTAGGTTGTGTATGGAGTCGGCCTGGCGCTCGAGGCGGGACGGAGACAACAGACAGCCTGGCAGGGCCGTGCGGTGCGGGCTGCAGGCTGCAGGCTGCGGGCCGGTGCAGTGCTGCAGTTCCCACAGGAGATTTGTGTCCGCTCCGCTCCGCTCCGCATTGTCACCGGTGGGCCCCCGAGCGCCCCCTCCCGATATATGCTAACGCTGCGCTGGCATTTCCCAGAATAAAGCCGATTGAGTGTTTTACCGCGTGGCCCGCGGCGCCTTTGGAGTGCCGCCGCCTCTGTGTGCAGGAGGGGTACAGAAGGAAGCCGATATTGCACCGATTCCATCAATGCGAATGTGTGTTCTATGACACCCACCCGGCCGGGATGATGCTAAATTCTAATTTCTAGGCGTGCTAAATTTTAGTTCAGCTCTAGAGCGATGTTTACGTTTAAGTAAATTTAAGTGCCTTTGGCAGGTTTTTTTTTTTTTTTTGTTATGCCTTTTAATGTCCGCGCCTTGTTTTGTTTCGCACCCGCGTTCTCGCTATGTCTGGAACCAAATAATAATGACTCGACGTAACGAGACGGACCGGGGTGCTCCGCGTGGTATTGAAATTAGGGGAGGCATCTGCATGCTAAAGACGGCGACAGACAGACATACAGACAGACAGACAGGCAGACAGACAGACAGACAGACAGATAGACAGACACAGACAGACAGACAGACAGACAGACAGACAGACAGACAGACAGACAGACAGACAGACAGACAGACAGACAGAGTTTTTTCCGCTACCCTCGGTGCCTCTTTCTCTTGTCCTTGTCAACCCTTGCCTCCTCCCCGCAGTCCGTAGGGGTCACTCCCTCGTGCCGTATGTTCCTGGCGTCCCGCCCGTCCCGTCATTTACCGAGTCATTTTTCACCGCACCCGCTGCACTGGTTAGAGGCTGGGTGGACAATACTCCGCTCCCCACCCTCCTGTCACTGGCCGCTGCCCCTGCCCTGCCGCCTCTGCCCCTCCCCTTCACCTACCCTTTCTCTTCGTCCACCAGGTATTACAATACAGGGTGAGAGCAGACACCGTTAATCTTAAGAATTATACCCTTTTTTCGATCCCCGCTCGGTTAACTGCACAGGGTGGCCCATCGGCGCCGTCCTTTCTTTCTTTTTTCACCTTGCGGCCCCGTGCGAGTATGCAACCCGTCCGCACGCCTGCGTCCGGTACAGTATTATAACCAGAAGAAAGAAAGGACGCCGATCGATGGGCTACCCCTTGTACGCGTGTCGTGTGTCGATTCGCAATGAATCGCCAACTTTCCTTTGCGTTGTCACCGCGGCCGCCGTTCCAGAATCAATACATCGGCAAGCGGCGGCGAAAAACATAAAAAATAAAAATGGAAATCCCTGGCTAACTATGTCTGCGCCTTTGCCTGCCGCCGGGCCGGGCAGGGCCGCTTGGAATAAACAGCTGAAACAATTACGTATGAATCCCCGCTGCACGTGTTGGCGCTGCTATGGGCTATAAGGCTGTGCGAGCGCGCCCATGTGTTTGTTTACTCCCCGAATTAGTGGCGTGTGAACGCCCCCGCCTCCTCCGGCTGCAGCAGCAGCACTGTCGGCAGCACTGTTGGCAGCACGGTCCACCAGAGGTCCAGGGGCTGCTGCGAGCACGACCGCGACACTGCAAGTTTTATGTTTCTAAACATGAAAAATGGCACACCGAAAACTTGCAGCGATCTGGGATAGGGAGGGAAGACCGGTGGTTGAAGACGAATAATTCATTAAACGCAATACACGTTCATTCTGGATGGCTGATATTATCCGCCCCTATCACACTGTACAGCATACATGTGTGGCGGTATGTTGCCTATACTCGTCTTCTTGCAGGGGGCAGAGGTCAGGATAGAGCCCCGGCCGGGCGCTCGCATGCGGCTGCGGCACATCGAGGCGGCTGAGAGAACAGCTCGGTGAAAACAGTTGTCACTACAACCAGTCCATTTTGTGTGCAACAATTTTTCAGACACGTTGTTCTTTAAAATTTCTGGTAGAACAAACTCTCTGCACCCTCTGCAAGAGAGGGACCACCACCACCGCCGCCTCCTCCTTGTCCACCATCCCTGCTCTCGGCTCCTCTCCAGCGATGTGATGTGTAGATAAGGGACAACCCTCTGGTGGCGCCAGGCGCGCGCTCCTCATGCAAATCCCGTTAAAGAGTCGCCCCGCCCCGCCCCGCCCCGCCCCGCCCCGCCCCCGGCCTGCCGCAGCATATTGTTTTGCTATCATTATCTGGCCGCTCATCCCGCTCATCTCCTCATCTCCCGGCCCCGGGGCGGGGTGATGGACATCTCCGGAGGATTACGTGCAATTACCACCATCCGGGAGAAGCTTCTGCTGCTGTTTTTTTTGCGTTGTAAAAATAATTTTTATCACCCCCGCAGCGGCGCGGTGGCTGTCGCGTCTTGGATCACACCGTCCTGGATAGGTGATGAGGTCTTGTTTGTTGGCGGGGGGCGCTGTGCTGGAGCGGGGCGGGCACATCGAGGTGGTGGTGGTTTTGGTCCGGCAGCGGTCGCCGGGCCCGCCGCGATGAGGTTGGTGTTGGTGAGGCTGGTCCGGGGCGCCGCCGGGTGGTTGGTTGGCTTGGTGGCGCGCTGAGGTTCGCCCCGTGGCGCCGGCGGTGGTTTTAGGCTGACGGTGTGGTTGGTGGTTCTGCTGAGGAGTGGCGCCAAACCGTCAGCGGTGGCCCGCGGGGGCGGCGGCGGCGGCGCGGCGTCGCGGGGCTCTCGCGGTGGGGCGCCCTGGCTGCGGCGGTGGGTGGGAGGGAAGGGTGGTGGGAGCAATGGGAAAGGGGGGAGTCCTCGCCTGCGCACAGTCCCGACAGAGGGCGACACTAGCGCCGACGCGAGCGAGGGCCTGAGCGAGGGCCCGCGACTGCCTTGCCTAGATAGGTGCCGGGGCACAGCATCGGCCTTCACGTCCACGTCATTTATTTCATGCAATAGTTTTCAAGAGTCATTTATTTTTAATGCAATAGTTTGCTTTTGGACAGGTTTTCACGCAATCAACTCCATAAGCTCTTCCTCTCTTTCTCCTAAACGCAGAGATGGTAGGAGCAGCCGGAGACCCCTACGCCAGGTTCTCTGGGTTTAGTACGAAAACACCTTTCACTGTATAAGCATAGAGTTCCCGCAACCCATAAGCGACTTTTCTATTAGGTAAGCCTTTCGGATCTCACCCCTCGCCCGTCGCACTTCCTACCAGGGCCTGGAGCAGCAGCAGCAGCAGTGGTAGCAGCAGCGGCAGCAGCAGCAGGAGCCAGATCTCTCCCTTTCCTCGCCGTCCCCGTACCGCCCCAGGGTTCGTCGTTATCGAACACACTTCCTGGGTGCTGGGAAGCGGCGGGGCGTGGCGGAGGACGGCGGGGTGTAGCGGGGCGTGGCGGGGCTCGGCGGGAGCGCTTCCACCAAGGGGTTGTTGGGCCCGCCGGCCCCGCCGGCCCCGCGGGTCGTTGGTGGGGTGCTGGGCGGGGCAGGGCGGCGCGGGGTCGGGTTGGGTCGTCGTTGGGCCGCGTCGGGGCGCCACCGTCGGCTTGAGGTGCGCCGCTGAGGCAAGCCAGCGAGCGGCAAGCCAGCGAGCGCCCGCATCCACCCCATCGACCCCACCACCACCCTTCCCCCGCAAGGCCCCGCCGCCCCCGCCACGCCTCGCGACTGGCGCTGGCGCCTTGGCACCCGCCTCCTTTGAGCTCCACGCAGGGCCCGGGCTTCACGCTCCCGCGCCGAGCGAAGGGGAGAAGACTTCGCGTAAAGGGTTTCCATTCCACCCTTAGCCTTCTTCCTCCTCACTTCCTCCGCCCCCGATTTCTTGAATATTCATCGGAACAGAAACAAGAAAAAATCAGTAACATTAATTTTCTTTTGACCTCCCCTCAGCTCAGCCTCTGGTAAAAATGAAGGGGGTGGATTGGTCTGAGTGAGGAGTAAGAGCGTCAATGGCATACCCCAGATTCCAGGCGGAAATCCGATATCAGGCTGGGATGCCGTTGTACACTGGATGGATGACACGGCTTTGAGCCTGGCTTGATCGCCTCTGATCCCCACGTCCATCCACTCCGAGTTCCAATAAGTTTACGCCATGAGTCCCTGTTCTGGCGAAGTGAAAGCTTCGCCCTCCAGTTGTTGAAAGACCGCTTTTCTTTTCTTTAGATGTGCATGTTGTCGTGGAGTGAGGGGCAGTGAAAGGGGCGAGACCTGAGGCCGGGTTGGGGTTTGGGGGCGGCGGGGGCGCAGCGGGGCGGGACGGGGCCGTCCTGGCACGGCTGCCACTGGGGCCGCCACCGCGAAGGGAGGCTGGCGGGGCGAGGGCAGGGCGGAGGGGCAGCCAGTGCGTGTGCTATCGATCCCCTCCCTCTACCAGGAGAAGCTTCGAGAGCAGCTCCGGGAGGAAAGGCTGTGCTTGCTGGCTGTGGCTGGTGCTCGGTGGCTGAGTTTTAGGTTTCGCTGGGGCAGACGGTCGGTATGGCGAAGCGCAGCGAATTAAAATTCATACTTCCGCCCTCTCCCGCCGGAGCAGGAGCGCGGCGCCGTCCCGTGCCGCGTCCAGCGCGTGTGCTCATCTGTGACTCAGCCTCCACCGCCGCCGCCGCAGGAGAAGGAACAAGAAATAATAAAAAAAACGATAGAAAAAGCCTTCGCCAAGCTTTGGTCTGAAAGAAACGCAACGAAGCAGATTTGCTCGAGTTGGATCCCGTGAATAATAAAACGGGATGGTCCTGCTGCTGCTGGTGCTGGCTGCGCCTTTATCCAGCGCTCTGCCGCAGCGGCGCTCACCTTTTCCCCGGCCCAGCGCCCAGCCGGCCAGAAGCAGAGTTGGGGGAGGATACATGACCACTGATCTGTCTGTCTGTCTCCGTCGCTCTCGCGTTCCCTCCCTTATGTATCATGGCCCTCCACACCCTTGGCCGAAACATCCTAAAGTGGTTCGCGGACGAGCAAAGACGCGGGCAATGGCAACATCGTTAAAATTTCTCACTCAAGTAATTAATACCTTTGGTATTATACCCATTCCCAACTACCGAAAACATGTGTGCTGCTTGCTGCTTCTTCAAATAAAAAGTGGCCCTAAACAACCCCTTCACCCTCGCCGTGCCCAGGCCGTGCCCGGCAAGAGGCGCAACGTGCTCTCTACCCCCGCTCCCCCTCCCTTCACCCTGCTCCACACCCTCCT
>NW_026267352.1:265225-266911 GCF_000697945.3 Frankliniella occidentalis | reverse complement strand
GAGGGAAGGGGGGAGGAGGGGAGGCGACATATGTCTCGCGACAATAACCCCTTCGCTCTTCGCGGGTCGGGAGTGAGGGAGGGATGGGGGCCCACGTGTGTGGCCGCGCCACGGCCAACAACACCCTGCTGCTCACGCCCGCGAAGGGCCGATAGCGCTGGACTCGAGGGCGCACGGATAGCCGCGTGCAATATGCTGAATGGAATGTATACACTTTTCTTTCGACGTGTCGTCCTTCGCGGTCCTTTCCGTGTGCAGGCAGCAGGTTGGCGACTGTTTTGAATTTCACCCCTTCTCCAGCTCGGTGGGTCGTGGCACGACAAAGTGAAATGCGATCGGCTGATGTCCACCCCGTCCACCCCAGCCGGCTCCCCTCCCTCCCTCCCTCCGCGCCACGCCCCCGCGCGGTCCTCCTATCCCTCGCACGCTGCGGCAATCACTGCGGAGAAACAACGGGGTGCAGCCTGGCGTCAAATTGAAGTAAAAGCCTTTCGCAGGCGCCGCGACAGCCGCCGGGGCGCGCGCACTTTATGTGTTAGGAACCCCTGTGATGGCAACTGTCGTTTACTTTTGGTTTAGACGACCGGTTATTGGGCAAAATGATGTGGAAATTACTCTACATAAACGTGGCACTCACGATATTTGCCGCTCTTCGCGACACGTTCCTGAGGAATTATTTGTTTTCCCCCATCTTCGTTTTAGTCGCCGTGTTAATACAAAGTATCTCTTCTAATTTGTGTCGATAAAAATAATGATAAAAAGAAAGCTTTCGCTGTGAATGTGAAAGATTTGAGTGTAACTGTTGTCTGCGAGTGACAGAGAGGGATAGCTGTGGGGCTAAGAGGGTGCTCGGGAGGAGCCGCCAGGGTCGGGGGTGCGTAAATGGATCATGGCGACTGGGCGGGCAGGCCCGTCCCGCCGGGCTGCCCCCATGGCAGCAGGTGCGCGGCGGCGACACTGAAACAAGTGCGGCGCGTTTTCACCCCTTGGCGATCATAACTCACTCCCCCTCGCTGCTGCTTAGCATGCGGCCCATCCCGCTCAAGCTTCACTTTGCCGCTGCCACTGCCGCTGCCACTGCCGCTGCCGCTGCCGCTGCTGCGATTCAAATTAATCGCCTTATGTGACGGAGTTAAATTTGCTTATCGCCCCATCGGCTCTGTTTCTATTTTCGACTCCATGGGGCCTCAGGCGACACACACACACACACACACACACACACACACACACACACACACACACACACACACACTGTGCATTCAATCCCGTCCACCCTTCTCACCCCGCGGGCGCTGCTGAACTCGCCTCCTTAATCTGCGGCCGCGCGGGGGCTGCGGGCGGGGCTTATCTGATGTGCGACAGAGAAGGGGAGGCACGGCGACTGACACTGACGCCTTCCTCTTCGCACCCGTCGCCATATGGGTATGGGTGTGAAATTGTCTTTGACTTCCTTAATTGACCTAGCGAAAAGTAGTGTCACGTCGACGGTGGCCTCCACCAAAATACTCTGCAATACACCCAAACTGCGCAAAACACTCGCGAAATGAGACAGGAATATGGCGCGTCGTTGCGGGGGAGTGGGGCGCAGTGTTTGTATCATGGCTCAGCTTTTGTTTGTGCGGATGGTTTTTGCTGTTTTTTCTTTGCTTCTTTCTTACACACGCCGCGTCCTCGACTACCCCCCCC
>NW_026267352.1:252475-264054 GCF_000697945.3 Frankliniella occidentalis | reverse complement strand
CGCGCGCGCCACGCCCCGCCACGCCCCCGGGACCCCATCGCTCTTATTCACGCAATGCCAAACAAAAACATTGTGATTCCCCCGTAATTGCCGGAGAGGATCCGGAGGTGAACACAACGAGGAAGAGGAAGAACTTTCGTGAAAAAGAAGAACAAGACTTTCTACGATGTGAATTTGATAGCACACATTATTTCAAAGTAATAACAAAAGTATTAAACTCCCTACGCATACCTTTCAAATCTAAAAATGCAATGTTACACAAATTCGGAGAAGGTTTTTTGTCAAATGTACTGTACATTCACAAAATAAACACATCTATTCCGCCTCCAACTCCCTCCTATTGGCACGGATCCCGTATGTATGTATGTATGTATGCATGCACGCTGAAGTGATTCCGACAATGGCTCGCCGAGGACCGCGACCCTCGCCCCCGTGCGCTCTGCGCGCCTATTACGCATTCTGAATCCTTTGCATTCTCTGCCGCTCGCTGCCCCGGCTCTGCTCCCGCTCTCCACCCCCACCTGCCGCAGCGGCACGAAGTCGCGCAACGCGGTCAGCATCAAACTTCCCTCCATGTGGCATCGATCTCTTACCTTTGTCGGAAGTACCAACCGGAACCCGGAAGTACCAGCTGCTGTTACGAGTAAAGTGTCGGTGGCGTCTCGTGTCTCTCTCGCGTTGAGGTCTCCAAGGTGACGTACGGTGGACGGCCCCGCGGAACAGTCAGGCGGACGCGTCGACGACTGAGGAAGTTGCCCGATAAAAGGGACAAGAAGAAATAGCACTGAGGAGGTGGCGTGGCGTAGCTCCGTCCCTAAACAAAGCAGGATATGAGCGACAGTCTAGCAGAGGTTAGGATGCGTGTCGTTAGATTTCAAGCAGTTTATAGGGGCCTATGCATCCAGCACCTTGGTACCACCTATACCAAAGCTTTTAACGACAGTTGAGTCATTATCATTGAGTGAAAATTGTACCAATGCAATATGTCCGTACACTAACCTAAACAACGACACCGGGACGGTTTAGAAGATTGTAAAAACTTACTTTTCCGAAGCCAAACTTTGCAGAAGCACTTTTTGACACAAGATTGTTACGCCGGTCTAGTATGGATCCAATTTTTCTTTAGAAATTCAACGAAACTTGATTTATGATCACACATCCACTCGCGATAAAACACAGTATGGTCGCCCGCGTTCTGCTTTGCTTAGGGACGGCGCTACGCCACGCCACCTCCTCAGCGCTACCTTCTTTTTGTTCCTCTTATCGGGCAACTTCCTCATACGGATTCAGGACGTCAGGCAACGACGACGACTGCTGATTGACACCACATTGACACGCTTGCATATTGCGTCAATGTTAGTTCAGTTTGCCTAATTTATGCGCAAAGTGAGATATTCTTGTGATCGATGGACGGTCTCTTTTATCTTCTTTCGACCCTTGTTGGGAAAGGTCAAGTAGTCAGGACAGCTCAGCTCAGTTCCGCGATGACGAGGGTTTTTGCTGCGTTTTGTTGATTTTTTTTTTTTGTAATCGGCCAGGGGGCGAATAATTGTGGAAGGGGAAAAGGATGGGGGAGGGGTGGGGAGGGGGTTCAGCCTACGGACCGGATGCATGTATTGATATGCGACGAGTTTGACCCCGAAAAGTGCTGCGTGCGCTGGAAACATCGAAAATGGACAGCTGCGCGTAGCATGCGGCGGGCCTGATCGAAGGGAACAATGCGTAAGATGGACAGGGATCGTTTCGGTGCACGCGCTTGTCCGCATGCCTTTTTACATTCTTATCCCTCGGAGCCTCGCCCTCCCTACAAAAGACTGTTACGGCATTTTCTTGCCAATTTCCTCATCTTTTAAGGACGTTATTCGTCCCGCGCATGTGAATGTGTGAGTGCATGGCTCGGCTTTCAGGAGTGATAACTTTTCATCAAACGGTCAGCTCCCGCGTCAGAGTGGGGAATTATTCAGCCGGTGATGTTCCCATATTGCAGTTCTGAACGAATAAAATGACGAAAGAAGGTACATTAGAACTACGTTATAAGTGAAACATTTCTTATAAACAGGCTTACACACAATTACGGGGGCTACTGCACCACCCCACCCCACGGCCCGGAGTGTCGATCGAGGTTCAGGAAACGGCTAAACAACTGCTTCAGTGGTAAACACAGCAGTTGGTATGGGATTATTTCAATCTCATCTCCCTTTCTTCTTCTCTCATAATCGGCTGTCGAAATGAAATGTTTTTCGTGCATATGCACACACACACACACACACTGGTGACATGGAGGGCCCTCCAGTAAGAGCCAGAGGCACAGCAGCGAGGGGCTCTTCACTTTCTTCGCTCGGACGCCATTCATTTGCGGCATTCTCAACGACCCTCACTCTCTCTCTCTCTCTCTCTCTCTCTCTCTCTCTCTCTCTCTCTCTCTCTCTCTCTCTCTCTCTCCCTCTCTCTCTCTCTCTCACTCCCTCTTTCTCTTTAACCCTTGATCTCCGTGCGTGCCTCCTCGCCCTCGCATCCCTCACGCCCGCCCCTCCTCCCCTCTGCCGCCCGCACCCGAGCGCGCTCTCGCACGGGACTGGCACGCGTCCAAAACGAAAGGAAGACAGAGAGAGAGAGAGAGCGAGAGGGAGAGAGAAAGAGAGAGAGAGACAGCTTTGAAGAAGGCTTGGAGTTGGAGGTTAAATCCATGCTTCTATGTTTTGAAAACCGTGCCTCTCTGCGGGCCGTGCCGTCCGTGCCAGCCGGGCGCCTGCCGTGTGCTGGTGAGTGTGTGTATGCAGATTTGCGTGGAGTGGCCGTCCTGGCCGCGCTGGTCTTCGGCCGGCGCGTGCTTACGTGCGTTTGTTTGTGTTTGGCGCGCGCTTTGAGGGATGGTCGGACAGACGGACGGGTACATGGACGGACGGATTAAAGGCGATATAAAACTGCGCGTATCAGATGAACCGCCAAACGAGGAAATTAAGACACCCCCCCTTGCTCGCGGAGAGCAGCCCGGCCCGAAAGAGCCATAAACATCACCGAGAAGAGACGCGGGTGTAAAAGTACAGTGTTTTCCTTGTTTCACGTGAACAAAAGTAGAAAAAGATAACGATATAACGAGCACCCCGATTTGAATATCTGCGGGAGAGTGGGAAAACATTTGTCTCCGCTAGCGCGTGCGGCGGCAGCGCCCTCGAGAGCGCCCCCATTCAAACAGACGCGTTGTGGAGTGCTTGAAAAGAGAAGGCTCGCCTGTGTAATGATTCGGAAGCGAAAGCTGGCGGCGTTTTACCACGAGCGGCCCATGACATTGCCTCTCGAGAGGTTCGATACTTCGGGAACGCGCAAGCTTCTTGAGAGGAAAAATACGCATACGACTGCCTAATTTTTATGGAGTTGTTGAAATCCCAATTTTTGAGGCCATGGCGCGCGCGTGGCCGTAATTGCCCCCGTCCTCTCCGTCCCGCCGTCGTCCCTAATGACATCCGCTGGAGCCTCCAGCTCGCCTCCAGCTCGCCTCCAGCTCGCCTCCAGCTCGCCTCCAGCTCGCCTCCAGCCAGCCACCTCCAGCCTGGAGGAGGGCGACCACAATGGGTGTCCAGTCCACGCGCGCCGCTGCTGCTGCGGCCGCCCCTCGAGCTCGCGCTCATTAAATGATACGAGGACAGGTTTAAAATGAACATAAATATATTTGCAAATACTTTACACGAATACCTAGAGATTAAAATAAAAACAAACAAAAATGTGCTGGCCCGCCACGGCGGGCCAGCACCAACTAATATATTTCACAATCAGATACTCTTTTCTTTTTAAATGCATAAATTAATGACATGTTAGGAGAGGTATCATGACGACGTGCATGGGGACGAGTCTGATGTAACAGTACAGGGAAATCTTAACACAACACGGAGAGAAAAGTATCCTTGATCGAGAGAAAAAACTTAACAAACATGCAGTAGTACATAATCAATCATAACTCTATATATTTCATATTTTTCCTAAAGATGGTAAAGTATAACCTGAGCTGAAGTGCACTAAACCCGTGTACACACCACAAAGTCGTTTTGGTTGTGAAGATTTGAGACTACTCGGGTAATCACATTTGTACAAAAGGTTTTAAATTACTTATATTGTTTACAATGTTTCATTGTAAGATCTTGACGGAACACAGAACAAACATACTAACTGAAATTTTGGACAAAATTTGTTGAAAGAGAATTATAAAAGACGTAACACTGTACATTTTTAACACGAAACAGGTTTTGTAGTTCTCATAACGTTTCGGCTTTTTATCAGTCGAAACACACAAATTACAAGTATTGCTTATCACGTTACACACATATATAGATGCCTTCTTGCAGAGCACACCTAACTCATCGCTCACAACGCTACTGTTTCTATTGCATGGAGAAATGAAAGAGAGTTCTCCACCGAGGATGTGTGACGCCGGTCCAGGTCCAGGTCAGGTGTAACTTTTGACCCCGCCGTTTAGGCAAAACGAATTGACACGGTAACTCAATATGCTTATAAATATTCACAGCATGCTTATTATTTGACGTTCACGAAAGCAAGTAGTGTTGTCCCCACTCAGGTGACCGACCGAACAAACAAAGATGATGGATCACGCTGAGCGACGTCTCGGGGACACCTTCCACACGCCTCGGCGCACGGCGCACGTCGAGGAGCGTTGTGGAGGCCGTGAACAACCCCCCCGCGGTACGTCGGGGAGGGTACGCAACGCAGTCCGCACAGTCTTTGGTTGCTGCTCGCTACATGTAGGGGTGGGGCCAGTCCCCGGGGGCCGGGGCCAGGCCCGGGGCCAGGCCCGGGGCCAGGGCCGCGCCGGGGGCGGCGGGCGCGCCGTCCGGGGCCGAGCTGGAGGCCTGCGGGCCCGTGTGCGGGGCCCCCCAGGGGTGCTACGCGCGGTACTGCATGGGCAGGTGGGGGTGCGGGCCGGTGGGCGCGCCCGCCGCGTGCCCGTGGCCCGCCAGCCCGTGCCGCTGCGCCACGTGGCCGGCGTGCGCGTGCGCGTGGGCGTGCCGCACGTCCAGCTCCGTGTCGAGGCGCTCCTGCTGCTGCCGGTAGGCGCGCTGCTTCTCGTCGAAGTCGCGCAGCCTCTGGTTGTACCGCTCGATCTGGTCCCGCAGCATGGCGTCCTCGATCTGTGCATAAAGAGGACCCGTTGACATCACCCCGTCTGATTCAGACCGAAACCTCGCCGATGTGTCGAGAATGTTACTCACCGCCGCGGCCTTCTCGTCGAACTCCAGGCAGCCGATGCCCTCGAGGCGGTCCAGGTCCATCCAGCCTCGCCACCGCACGCACACGCCGTTCATGATAAAGTGCGACCGGAGGTGGACCTGCGACAGAACCAAAACAAAACAAGAAAATTAACTTCTTTTCGAAATAATCAAGAAGACTGCAGAGGACTGTGATCATGCCAGTTGGCGATATCGCAAAGGGCGAGTCAATGGCTGCCGCCCACCCCGCCCCGCCCCGCCCCGCCCCGCCCTACAAATTGCCTGCAAACAAACCTGGCCCGGCTGCTCGTAATTACAAGCACAATGCGGGCCTGATAGAGAGGCGGGCAGGGCGGCCTGGTCAGCGCCGCCCCCGCCCCCGTGCCGCCCCCGTGCCGCCCCCGTGCCGTATAGGCAGCCCGGCGCACGGCCGGGTAATGGACGAGGTCGACAAAAGTCAGTCGTATAATTGTGTGTGTAAACAGCGTGAGCAGAGAGTGCAGCGTCGGTGATCGGCGGAGGACGGGGGGTGGATTCCTCTCTTTGGGTTTGGCCGGGCCAGCAGTCCAGCGTCTCTCTTTTGTCGAACACTGCCCGCTCTCGCATTGTCGAGCAGGACGCTATCGCTCTCGTAGAGGAGAAGCGATATACGACATCAATCAGCACATTGTCATCGCGAGCGGGTACGGATGGAGGGGAGGGGAGGGGACCGCCTGTTTGGAGGGTGACAACTAACTTTTCCGAAAAGGCAACAAAGTATGGAGCCCGAATGAGAAAGAGAGAGACAGACTGACTGATATAGGGGGTGACAGAAGGCATTGTTGCGCAACTGGGAGGACACAGATGACCGGAGAGGGGGTAGGTCGAGGGTAGGTCGCATAGCAGTGAGACGAACTGGAAAGGGGCGTTACCTTTTTTTCCAAGCGACTGTTTTCATCGTTTAAACGGTACATTATTTTTTTCCCTCCGCCTTCTATGGCAAGAAGGTAACTTTTATTGCAGCTCGTCGCCTGCCGCTCCATTCTGGCGCATTCCGTTTGGAGAGAAAGAGAGCGAGAGGGGGGACGGGGCGAGCAGACCGACCCGTGCGCCGTGTGCGTCCCTCACGGGGGAAAAGAAAATAAACACAGCCAGGGGGGGGGGGGGTATTCAATGAGAAGCGTCCGCTCATTTACATCGTCCAAGAAGTGGAGGTTGGGTAGAAATATATGACGGTCGGGCGCGGATGGCTTTTGGCCTTTCGACTGGCCACTGACCCGGCACGTCGAAAAAAAAAACGACCAAAAAAAGAGCCAAAATCGGAGCTTTCCATTCTCACTGGCACGCCGTCATAATCTACACAATGACCCCTAACCCCCTACAATCTTCCCTCTCTTTTCCATGCGTGGAACAGAACAAACGAGAGTTCAAACTCACCCGGGTGCAACCCACTTGTGAGCGGTACACATAGGCATACGAAATAAAACAAGCATCGACGCAAAAGAAATCAAATACACTTGTTTTTAAAGGATAAATATTTGCCGATAAATCTGATGCGCGACGATGCGCGTTTGTATGCGATCCTCCTAAACATAATCAAGGAGGACCGGGAGGGGGGGCTGTGTACACACGGGACAGAGGGATTATAAATTATAAGGAGTCGCCCCTTTGTGCAACACGACGATGGCAAAGCGAGGACAGGTAGGCACTTCACCCCCAGGAGGACGAGCAGGGCCGCGCCGGGCCGGGGGCACCGCGGCAGACACCCCTCTCCAGGGGGGTGGGGGAGGAATACGAGGGAGAATGCGTGCCCTTAGGGGGCGACACATCCTCCACCTCCAGCCGCCCCGCCCCGCCCGACCTGCTGGCTGTCTCGTCCACGAAAATATGCCTTTATTGGCAGGAACGGCAACGGCCCATCGGAGGGGAGGACGAGAAGAAGCGAGAGAGTGGTATTGATATGACAGTAATCTCCCCGTATATGCTCGCATGGGGCGGGGGGAGGAGGCTCTCGTCGGACCGGGTCGTGAATGGCAAGAGGCCAATCGGCGGAAGTAGGAACAGAAAGGAGGGGGAGGGGGCAGGGCTCCTGCTCCTTCAGCGCGATCGCTATGGGTTGCGAGGCGGCGAGAGGCGCGCTCGCGTGTCGCGGGCCGGCATTGCGCCGACCATCACAGTCACCCTGCTGGCGCCTTGGGTTCGGATCGCCCCGTCCGGGTAGGCAACCTGCACACACACACGCATGCGGTACAGTGTTCCATGCCGGGCGAGGGGTTCCAACCGGTCCAGGAGGCGCGCTGCAGCAGACTTCCGTGAAGGTGAGGAGGCTCCGGTCCGGCTCAGGGCTCAGCTGCCCCGGTCAGGGCGGGGCGGCCGGCGGGGCATCTGGCTGCGACGACACCAATAAATAACAGATGTGACGCACCGGGCGGGGCCGGACGCTACTCCACCAGGCTGGCAGCCCCCCAGCAGACGGTCACCACCCCCGGGGCGGGGCTGCTGGGGGCGTTTCGCCGAAAACCAACTAGGTTCGGTTTCCTGGACCAAAAGAGCAATCTCCCTACCCCCTACCGTCCTGCAACCCGGATGGGAAGCTCGACCGAGATCACCAAGCGCCTGGTGAGCTCATGGGTGGCCGTCAGCGTCACCTCCGCGGGTTGACGTTGTCACCAGAAGAGGAGTTGCCCCGACGACGACGTTGACGGTGAGAACGACCAGGTCAGGATTAACCCCACATATCCGCGACCAGCGAGGGGGGGGGGGGGGCCTTCCCTCCTCCCCACCCCACCTCCTCTCCCACCGCCTTGGCCACTTCACAGTGGGGGGGGGGGGGAGCCGCGCCGCCACGCCTTTTTATTTCATTATTATGATTTCTGTTGCAACCCGGCGAGCGGCCCGGCCGGGGCGGCTAAAACAAAAGGACAGCTCGCTGATGACGTTTGTAATCCCCGGGTCCGGGCGGGTCACCCTCGGGGTCACCGGGTCACTCCCAGGCGAGCTGCCGCCGCCGAGGGTCAGCCGGTGATAAATGCGACTGTATTTGTTTTTAACGTTTGCGCTGCTGTCGTTACACGGGTCGTGACGGAGGGGGTTAGAGGGGGGGGGGGTGACAAACCCGTCCTGGTCGCGCCGGACACGGCCCGCTAAATGTCGCTAATTAATGGGAGGTCCATTGAGCGGGGGGCGTGGCGGGGCGGGGCGGGGCGGGGCGCAAGCCATGGGCGCGCATTGTCCAAGGCGGTGTGTGTGCTGGTGTTGCTGCGTAATGGTGGGCGTGACACTCACACACACACAGACACGCACACACACACACAGACACGCACACGTAACCCCTAAGCGCAAACGGCCATACGGCCGAGCAGGGGATTGGGAAATGAAATGAGATTCAAAAGTCCATTTAAAATCCAATCCCGGTCTGTGGCGCCCCGGCGCTCTGCTGCGCTGCGCTGCGCCGCGCCCCCCACCGCCGCAACCCCGATGTGGGGCCCAGCCCATTGACCAGCTTCCCAACGAGGAGTGGAGCAGCGCATACGGCAGCCAGTTCACACAGCAAACGTAATGAGAGAAAACATTACCCCCTCCTGCCCCTCGCCTCACCTTCCACACGGAGGGTCAGTTAGGAGGGAAGAAGAGGGGGAGCGCCCAAGCTCAAGCCTTTTATCCACCTGTGAAATGACTTCCAATTGGTGCCTTACAGCGTGCGCTCGGGAGATTGAAAACGGGCGACTGCGGCCGAAGCTGCGGCGGCGCTGTGCCCGGGCTCCTCCTTGGCAGCCGCATCGTTTTCCTTGCTGCCGACACGTATAAAAGCGCAGCACAAGAAAAGCCTCCTCCGTGGGAAGGAGCCATACACCATACACTCTGGGGCTGCGGAAGCCAACGTGTGAACAGCAGGGCACACTGGTTGCCGGTCAGCCTGATGCACTCCGCCCTCCCTGCACTGCATGCTGCCGCAGCCCGGGGCCGGCCTTGCGGGGCCGACGCGACGGACGTGCGGTTACAGGACACGCCGCAGGTCGAGATGCGGGCCCGGCTCAAGCCCTGCGCCTTGCGACCCACACCGCAAGGGCGTGAAGAGGGGCGACGGCGGACAGCAACACCTCCAGATTTTATAGGTGCGCTATTAATTTTTCCGATTCCCACACCTGGCAGAGTTCGCGGTCGACTCAAAAGTGCAGGCGCAACTCCTTTTGTTTTGTTTTCTGAGAGAGAGAATTAAAGAGCAATATACGGTGGTCGCCTGTAACCGGCAGATACGTTTGCTTCACGTTCTCGACTGCCACTAAGGACCTCCGCGTCAACTACACGAGCTTCCCCTTCCTTTCCATTTTCCCTCAAAGATATCTAACTCGGCGCGACAACGCCGTTGGTTCCCTCCGGTTCCCTCTTGCAGTGTAGCAGCCGCAGGTCGGGCCGGCGCGGCGACGTGATTCCATCTCGCAGGTAGCGGCTCGCCAATGATTGCTTCAAAACCCACCTGTAATTTTCTTTCCCCCCCATTACGCCCTCCTCAATCCTCTTCTTGTTTTATATCAAAACCCACCGCGCGTTGGCAGGCCTGGGGCAGGGCGTGGCGGGGGTGTCTCCGCACCTTCAAGTTTGCCCACGGGGAGAACTATGGGAAAGGAACACATGGAATGAGAACCTGGCGCAGCGCCGGGCGGCTGTCCACCTCTAAAGCGGCCCAAAGTCTGTTGTGGTGTTACTGTTCGCCCCCGGTGCTCCCGGTGCCCTCGACGGCCTACCTCGCCGCCGCTAAACTAGGTTTCCATTTTTGGAATCGGAAAAGTGGATGAGCGCGTATACGACCCGTGGTTTGGCCGCCGTCTCGTCTGCCCAGGTTGCGGGACGGGGCGGGGAGTGGCGGGGCGGGCCGACTTCGAATTCCGAATGACCGGGCGAACGGCGCAATCCCCTAAAAAGGTGTTCATATGGGGGGCACAACGTGGCGGGGCGGGGCGTGGCAGGGCGTGGCGGGGCGTGGCAGGGAGCGCTGCTGCCCGGGCGTGCTGCTGACGGTATGATATCGAGAAAACAGGATGTCGACTCGACTTGGTACGAAGCATGTAATTTGTTAGTAGCTGCGGTTAGGCCCCGGCGCAGCATAACGCCTTGTTACCAGCGGCAGTGGCAGCGAGAGGCGGTGGCGCAGCAGCGCGCGGCTGCCAGTCGCCTCGCTGGGAGCGGGGCTCGCACAGCGGATATGTGTTGCGGTTTTCTGCCCTAAACGCTTCGTCTACATCCAATCCCATTCGCCATTGAGAGCCACGAGCAAGCGGGGCGGGGGCGGGGGCGGGGCGGGGGCGCGCAGGAGATGTAGCCATTCACTGGCAGGGATCGCGAAAGGAAGAGCGACGAGCCTTCCGTTGTGCGAGACTCGCTCTCGGCGCGGAGCAGGGCGCCACCCCCCAGGTGGCTAGGCAGGACGGGCGAGGGGGGGATGGACGCCCCGCGGGCCCTCTGGGGTGGCCTCGACGCGGCCCTCGCGGCGACCCCAACGCGGGCGGGCAGCACACGACGCCGACGACGTCGCCGCGTCGCCGACAACAGAGCGCCCCGTGTCCGCTGTCGCTGGCTGCCGCGCCGCTGCTGGTCCGCGGGTCGGGCGCGCCGCAGGGGGGCCGCGACACACCCGTGGTCCCCGCCCGTCTCGCGCCGACGCCAACCCTTGCTTTGCAACAGCTGTCCCCCCCCCTCCTTCTCCCCACCCACTCCCGCGCGGCACCCCCGCCGAGACCCCCCGCCGCCACATCATCACGCGCGGCACTCACGAGGGCAAACTCTCACAAAAGTCCCTCCGGTACGGCCCGCAGGGTCGAGCCCGTGGCGCGCCAGTGTCAGCGCAGAGCAGTCTCTGGAGAGGGGCGTGTCCGCGGGCCGGCCGCGGGGCAGGGCGCTGCCAACCTAATCAGAGCGTCGCCCCCGCCCCTCCAGATGTTTGCAGCCATTCGCGGGCAGAGACGGCAGCGGCGGCACAAAAGATACAATAACGCGCAGCACATCTCGTATAATGTGATAACTCTTTCGCTTCTGTAACGAGGTGTGCGGTGCCCTCCCTTTATATTACGATTCCCTCTGCCATTTCGGACTCGGGGAGAGAGAGAGAGAATGAGAGAGAAGGGTAGAGACACACATATACAGATAAAAGGGGTAAGAGAGACAACGGCGAAAAAAAATCACAGAAGCAGTGATACTATACTACTGTATCCTGGGCGTGTAATAAAAGCAACCGGAGCGAACGCGCGGGCGAACGTGAGGGTTTGGGTTTATCGGATCGGATCGGGCCGCCGCGGGTCGGGCGGCGGAAGGGGCTCCCGGAGGCTCCAGGGACTCCTTTTCCGGGCGCGGCTCTCCGTGGCTGTGGAGGGGGAGGGGAGGGGG
>NW_026267352.1:249105-252425 GCF_000697945.3 Frankliniella occidentalis | reverse complement strand
GGGGGGAGGGGGCAGGCGGCCGGCGGAAGGGGTGCGCTCGGGTCATTACGACACGGACCCGAGAGATAAGCGGCGGACAGTCGCGCAAATAAAGGCGCAGGCGGCTGACCTACTTTTTATTTCGATTATCCACCCCCTCCCCTCTCCCCGGGCAAAGTTCTAGTTTTCCATGAAAAAACGTTTTTCCGGTATTTTTCCGTAAAACTTTGGATAAGGGGTAAAATACGTGGGACTCTTTGCAGATTCTTCAGTTTTCCATCTCGGTTTTTCCTGTGATTTTTTTGTTGCTCTTTTCCTGTTAATTTACTCCGGACGTTAAATTTCTGCCCCTCCGCCTGTCTGATCAATTCCTCTTTCGAACGAAAGGGGCGCGCCACATCTCCGATGCCGCTGGGAAAAGTGTAGATAGAGGGTGGGCCGAGGTGGGCGTTCGAAGGCTCATACCTTTCTCCTGGTTATACTGTACCGGATGCAGGCCTGCGGACGGGTTGCATACTAGCACGGGGCCATAAGGTGCCGTGGTCATGGGTCTAATAGGCAAGCCCGTCCGTACGCCTGTAGGCGGTAGGCGGTACAGCATAACCAAGAGATACTCGCCCAGGTAAGCACAGTGCCGAAAATGCAAAAACAAACGCGCAGATTGAAAACGGCAGACGGCCGTGTTCTCCAGCCGTCCGTTTGTCTCGTCGCCGCCAGCCCGCGTGAATGGAAGCCAAACAGAATGATTTAATAATGTTATATTAGCCCCCCGCTGCGAAGCGCTCTCGGAACGCTCTTTGCAGCACGCTCTCACCGGGCTCGCAGGGCTCAGCACCGCGCTCCGCTCGGCGAGAGCTGTCGCGACGCGACGGGCCCACTGACAATTAACTTCGGCTAAAAGGGGAGGGAAATACAAGAACCGCTCTCGCTCTCTCTCTCTCCCTCCCTCTCTCCCTCCCTCACTATGTCTTACACACACGCACACAGAGGAAGGTGACGCTGCTGCGAGGGGATGAGGACAGGGGAAGGGGGAGCGGAGGAGGCACAGCAGAAAAAAAGGGCACGAATAGGGGTTGGGATGGGTCGAAAAAGGGGTGAGGACAACCTGTGACATCATTTAGAGCACACGGTGCAGTGTCTCATTTTTCATACCAAATCTGGTCGACCCCGCGCGGGTGTCAATTTTTTCTTATTTACGATCGTTTCCCGAGCGCCTTCGGGTTATTGAGCTTCATTTGGGTGGGAGGGTTTGCGTCCTAACTGCTGTAGGTGCATAAATTGTCGAATTGAAGATTGGGCTGCACTTGCAAAATTTTGTTACTTTCGAGGTTAGGAAGGGAAAAAACTGGAGAGAAGGGAAACAACTGGAGAACATCGCTTCTCGCTTGCCGCGCCACGACGCCACGACTCGCGATCCTTTCTATTCCCTAGCCCCCCCTCCCCCCTTCCTCTTCCTCATCACCCCTCGATGTTCCTTTTCGTTTTCTATATTGATTAAACGGTGTTCGCGCGAGTGCACACACACACACACATGTGCACGCACACCACGCTACCTGCCTCTCGACCACGCCCACGGGCCGGGCCCACCCCGGGAGAGCAAGGGTTGCTCTCTGCTGCCACTTGATTGAGCATCAATACAACAATGCAACATCTTTTGGACCAGCAGTAATGACATTGGCGACGAGCATTGTTGCGCTCCGTGCCAGCGCTGCTGGTGTTGCGCGAGCTACGCGAGCCGTTCAACTTCAACTCCTTTGCTCCGCGACAGTTGACGCGGCTAAAAGCTACAATTAATACATTTCCCAACACCGTGCCTCCCGCGGTAACGGAAAGTAAAGGTGAGGAAGGCTACGGATAATCGAAGACATGGGAGGGCCGGGCGAAGGGGTGAGGGGCGCGGTACGGGGCGTGGCGTGGCGTGTCGCGTCTCGGTGCGGCGTCTCGGCCCGATTTTCAGAAATCACTATTGAAGAACGAAAAAAAAAATTGCAATCAAGAACTGATCGTGTAAGCAGACAACACAAATTTTAGAGTAGGCTTGTGTTCTAATTTTCTCCCATATTTAGAAATATTTTGTAGGGTTCCCGATAATCCAGCTGGAGTTCTAGAAATTTTTAGAACTTGGTCCTATTTTCCTGATTGATATCGAGAGTTAACGCTAGCTGAAACCTTAACATTACTTATTTTGCTGCCACAAAGTTGAAGTTGGTGCCAGTTGGATCGTGTAACTCCACGGTCGGATTGGAGATGCAACATGCGACCATGTGAACTTCCATACCGCGGACTCCCCGCTTAGGTCGGGGAAGCGGCGACCAGCGGCGACAGACAAGTTTCGCCCCGCCCCGCCCCGCCCCGCGAGGGACAAGTCGACGCGACACCCATTATACCTTTCTCTGAAATATTGCTCAAGCAGCACCCGGCCGGCCTGGGCGGGCCCGGGGGGCGGAATTAGCATAGGGCACGGCTACTAAATGACCTCCCCGCCGGACGGCAGGCCGGGGTGCCCCGCCCCGCCCCGCCCCGCCACGCCCCCCGCGGCACCAGGGTGCGAGGCGCGGAGTGGCCGGCTCGCGGCCCTCTCCCCTGGTCAGCGGCCTGGCGTGGCACCCGCTCACACCACGGCCGCAGCCCGCCCCAGCAGCTCCAGGAGTGCGGAGACTGGACGCCCTGCTGCCCTGCGGGGACTGCGTTAGGGAGGGACACACCCGGGCGCGGCGCACCTGCTGCGCGCCTGCTGCCACCCACTATACTACCTGCTGGCCGACCCGGCCCGTCCGGGCTCAACCGGCTCGCCAGACAAGGTAATTGGACCATCAGCCTTTTGTCCCGGGAGCACTGCCAGAGGCCCCGGCCCGCCGTAGGCCCGCCCGGGTACCTCGGGCTCGCCGCCCCCCGCGCCGCCCTCTCCCAATCGGACACGCCAGCCGCTCGTCTCCCGCTGCACTAATACCTCGGCACGGCCCTTCGCGAAGCCCTTCAACCATGATGCCTTTTGGACGCCCTACGACGGCGACCCCGCCGACGAAGACGCCCTCCTCTTCCGGGGCGGGGCCTGACTTATGTACTGTCTTCCCGGTACGGAACCTCACACAGCCCCCGCCCCCTCCCCCCTCTCACCTCCCCCATGCCGCCCCTGTTTACCAGAGCACGCCCGGCCCGCTGTAGAACCGTTGCTTCTAAACACGACTCTATGCCTTCACTTGTTTCATCGTCCTTCTCTTCCTCCTCCTCTTCTTCTTCGAGGACTTTATTACTCTGTTTGTTTGTCCGCTCGCATTGTGCAGCCCACGGCGTGGTGATGCGGGGCGGGGCGTGGCGGGGCGTGGCGGGGCAGGGCGGGG
>NW_026267352.1:247388-249055 GCF_000697945.3 Frankliniella occidentalis | reverse complement strand
GGGGGGGGCGCACAATAGGAACGCCGTATATCTTGCAGCGTGCATGTCGGGCAGACGGTGCCGACCGGTGCCGACTCTGTTGCCTTTGGCCTTGTCAGGTGCGGCGGCATCATCCCCCCGCTGCATGCCGTCCTGCGGATCCCCCGCTCCGATCCCTTTGCATCCCGCATGCATCCTCCGGGCCTGGCAGGCCACCGGGATCAGTCCGGGCCGGCGTATGTTATCCCTGTCCCCGCCCCTGTAATCACAACCCGTAATCACAAACTAATCCCGATGCCCCGTTCGGTAATTGCACGCCGATTTGAACCCGCCCCGTTTTTCCCGCGTTAATTGCCGCGCGAGGGACTGATAATAATATAAATCCAAATATTTCGACGTAATGACGAGTTTGATTCGCGGCTCGCTCTGACAGCGCGAGTCGGGGGAGGAAAACACGTGCTCCAACAATGGGGCGGGGAGGGGAAGGGAGGGGAGGGGAGGGGGAGCCCGGCTGGAATGCAATATGAACTGAAGGGGAGACGTCATTCACTCTGCCGACAAGGGATCGAATAGAACTTAGAACGCGCGGCGTGCGGGGGAGGGACGCGACGCGCGGGGTCACCGACTGCGGAGGGGGAGGGCCGAGGACGCGGGGGTGCGTGAAAGGGTTATTGCTGTCCACTTGCGCCTCTCCGCTCCGCGCGGGACCCGACCTCTGACCCCGCAGCGCTGCACACCGCGCCGTCCTCGAGGACAGCGGGACCGTGCCCTGCACTCTGCTGCTCACCTGCAACAAACAAAGAAACATTCTCAATTAGCACGAAAACATCCCCGGTCAACAGATTCAATAACCTCCGCTTCGCCACGGATCGCGGAATGACTGTTTTTTCCCTCCTCCTATTTAATGCTGCTCGGAGCCGCCCTCCCTCCTCCTCCTCATGACGTTGTTCTACACGATGTCGATTTGCATGTCGGCGACGCGGCTAACATTATTTGTCGCCTGCACGGCCTGTTAGCCGCATCCGTTCCGCCGCGGTTCCACATTAAGTGATCAACCCCTTCCGCGCGGCCCGCGGCCCAGCTCCGCATGGCTCGGCCACCTGTGCCCGGCCCGGCCTCATCGGCCCCTGATGATGATGATGATGTGGAGGCCGTGGCGTGGCAGGCCCTCGAGGAGGCCGGGCGGAGGCCCTTAGGAGGCCTCGGGGGGTTAATGTATGCAGCGTCAGGCGCCCGCTTTGTCTGACGTCCCGTCACCGCGCGCCCCGCCGCCTATCCTCCCCCGCTCCAAGACGTATGGCGCCAATTTGTCAGCGTTCTTGAGGCGGATCTGGATGACGGGACGCCTATGATGTTGTAGAGGGCCGAGCGGCGGCCGCCCCACGGGGGGTCAGGAACGCGCACGCCAGAGGGTCGCGGCGACGACCAGGCCCCGCCGCCGATACCCATCTCCTCCTCGTCCTCCTAGCCCCGGCGGAACCACGGCAAGAGAGCCATGCAGGCGCATCGCGTGCCCACCAGGCAGCAGTGGCAGCAGGGCCAGGGCCTGGCCCGGCCCGGGGGACCGTCCGGGCGTTTGGAATCAATTAATTGGCAGTTAGTGAGATGAGCACACACGGCCCACCTGGCCCCGCAGCGCGCCTGCCACCTGACTGGGCCCGGCACGCGCCCCGCCCCGCCCCGCCCCG
>NW_026267352.1:243574-247103 GCF_000697945.3 Frankliniella occidentalis | reverse complement strand
CGGGGTTGGGCGGAGGAGAAAGGCGGCCCTCGTGGGCTTCCCGCTGATGAGATGCGAGTGGACAGCCACCTGCCGCAGACCGCAGCGCCCCGGCGCGGCGGCCACCGGACACTCACGGCGAGCAGCCCCTTGGGCCCCCCGCCAGCCACGCGCACCGCGGACCACTGCTTCTCCATCAACCAACCAATACACCTCCTTCTTCCCCGCACTTCCTCCGGCACCAACCAACAGCACATCAACGAGTCAATGAGACACTCGGGCGCAAACAGAACGCACCCCCCATCGAGCGTGTTTGCTATACGGATAAGAGAGACGGCCGATAACACTTTTGAAAAGATGGAAGAAGGCGTCTTGAAGTGTCAAGAGATGCTGGCAAGGGGAAAAGGGGGGGGGGGCATACAGAAAGGCAACACACTCACACACACACACACGCACACTCGTGGATCGAGTGTCCCGGGGCGTCACCGGGCCGGTCCGGGTCAGGGCGCAGCCGAGTGTCATGGTAACCTCGTGTGACAGCGGCGGCAGGACCTCACAACTTGATTCATCGGATGGTGTGTGGCGTGGCGGGGCGTGGCGGCGCAAGGACAAGGGCCTGAGCAGCAGCAGGGTGAGCAGGAGAGAGCGAGATACGGGGGAGAGAGAAGGGGAAACAGGGGGCGGGGAGAAAGAGAGAGAGGTAAAGAGAGAGCAGACAGAGACAGAGAAGCCCCCGTCGTGCGCCTATCTCCCGGTTTGATTCGACTGCTGCGCGCTGTGCATACCAGCCCACCGCAAAACCGCACCGCGCCGATGATGGAAAGCGTGGCGTGGCGTCGCGTGGCGTAGCGCAGCGCTATATTGCATACAAGGCGAGCGGTGCTATAAGGCCCGACTTCTTGAGCAGCCAGCAGGCACATCGAGTGCGAGAGGAGTGAGTTTTCGGTTTCACGCGCGCGCTTCAAACGCAAACACATCAACAACAACATCACAACACTCTCCTCCTCCTCCTCCTCCTCCTTCATCCCCCCCGGCCTCGTCAGTGGAGAGAGCCCCGAGCCCCAAGAGGAGAGAAGACAATTTATTTTGGCAAAACAGCTATGTAGTCTGCAGCTGAGGCGGCAGTGTCAACAAACAATAACCCCGGCCCGGCACGGCCCGGCAGACTGCTCTAACGGGTTGTTGTCTGCGCGCCTCGTCTCCTATACAGCGCGGTGCGCTTTCCACGGAAAAACGGAGGTATGGAGGGATAATAAAAGAAAGAGATGCCTGGGCCATGGCCTGGGCGGCGGAGGAGGGCGGGGGAGGGGAGGCGGTCAGTGGACCAGGCCGATCCTGACCTGGCTTGACCTGACTTGCACCCCCCCTCCCCTCCCTTTTCCGACGACAGGACAAGCAGATGCCCTAAATCCTCCTGAGCGCACTGCCGCCGCGAAGCAGACCCATTTTCGGGAAAAGAAGACCGGCGAGTATTATTCTTAATTTGATAACGGGACATGTCTCGTCGTCTCGCTCGCCGCGCGGCGTTCTCTCTTCTTTCTCCGCGAAAACGGCGACTCGCAAGACCATGCGTGGTGGTGGCCGCGAGCTCTCGAAGGGTCCTGGTCGCCCAGGAAAGGTCCTGGTCTCGACGGCTGCAGCGACGCGACGCCAGAGCGGATGTGAGATCAAGAGTGCATCACACGATCACAATGGACCAAAACGGAGACCGGAACCGTGTCATGTGCGAGTGTGTGTCACGAGGCCCTGAAAAGAGCAGCAAAGCAGAGCAAAGCAAAGCAAAGCAACCTCTTGACCCGTCTGTCTGTATGTGCACTAGTGTGCTAGTGTGTGTGTGTGTGTGTGTGTGTGTGTGTGTGTGTGTGAGCGTGTCCTTGCCCGGCTACCTGCCCTGCCTGCCTGCCTGCCTTACACTGCTGTGTCACTATGGGTGTCACTTTGCCTTCCTGCTTTTTCTCGGCTCGTCATCGCAACACAATCCGAATCAATCATCAATAAAATGCATCAGTAGCAGCAGCAGCAGCAGAAGCGGAAGAGGGAACAGCGCGAGGTGGGGAGAAACAGGGAGTAGGAGAGAGAGAGAAAGAGAGTAAATATGGGAGAGTGAGAGGGAGAGCGAGGCGTGTGGGCAGTGCAAGCGAGAGAGCAAGGGCCTGTACTGCAGGGCATGCGCACTGACGCGGACATGATCAGCCCCGACGGGATGACCGGACCACCCAGGGCCCCTCCCCCTCCCCCGACGGCGTGGCGTTGGGTGGCGTGCACATACACACACATGCGCAATGCCACGCCACGCCGCACCCCCGCAGAAACCACCCGCAAGGTATATTCTAAAGTAGACCACCAACACCACATCCGACTCTTGTTCGCGATCTCCACATCTATTTTTGTGGGTGGAATGTCGGCCTCGAAGGATACAGCTCCGCGATGACGGTTGGGTCCGAGCTGCAGGGTTAGAGTTCCTTATCGCCGAGGAGCTGATGAGCCGACCTCGTCCTGGACCTGGTCAGAACCACCGCCACCCTTTGTGACGAAGGGGATAGATAATTGGACCTCCCAGTGGCTGCGCGAGCCAAACGTCCACAAATGACGTAACTCCCTCTCCCCTCATCCCCTTTATCTCTCTCTCTGTCTCTCTCCCGTTCCTCTTCCTGCCCCTCTCTTCCACAAAAGGGGTAGAGGCGCCTGCGGATACACTCTACTCTATTTTCCATCGTCCCTGTAACTGTACTCGCCTCGCCCCATCGCGCCGCCGCAGAGATGCGCCCCGGCCCGGCCCGCTGCCCAGTGAGCAGCACAGCGCAAGCAACTCCTTCTCGGGTTTCCTCCAGCAGCACCACCACCAGCAGCAGCAGCACAACCAGAGTGCGGGGCGGAGACGGGCGGCGTGCCGCCGGCCACACGCCCCTGCTCCTGTCACCACTCGGAATCAAAACGCGCCGGCTGGAGAAGAACGGGGCGTTTAAAAAAAAACAACATAAAAGCAAATAAAAATAGAGCAAGTGTCACGCCACTTTTCAATTGCGCCCCGCACCGCCACGGAGCACCAGCGACGCGTGCGCACAATTTTTATTCATTTTCTAAACGGTCCGGTTGTTATCCGCTCCCATTTGTCTCCCGGGCCTGGCGCGACGCCATGTCGGCGCAGTCCTGCTGCATCCGGGACCGACCCCGGGACGGCCCGAAACACACACACACACACGACCATCGGGGCGTTCCGCCTCACTTCAGTCGGACAGTCGGCGCACGACTCCCAGTTATAGTAGACGCGTCGGAGTGCAAATGACGCAAAAAGAAAATAAAAAATTATTTTCCAAGAAATGGACGCACAACTCAGTACATGTTTACAAAATGTCAAATTTATGTACTGTACTTTTACGTTGAACGGCGATGGCTTCTAGCGAAGATCAAATACAACGGGGACGTTCGTTTGACTTCCGAACCCGACATTCAGCGGCGGCTCATCAGGAAGCGACGGGGCCCCGCGCAGGCTGCGCGAGCGTGCCGCCGTGGCGACGCGTGGCGCACCAAGGACCTCCCGGGCGGACCC
>NW_026267352.1:240024-243246 GCF_000697945.3 Frankliniella occidentalis | reverse complement strand
CCCGCCACTTTTATTAGTCATCTCCTTTGTTGCGTTAACCCCCTGTGCCAGCAGCACCGCGTCTTACACGCACATACAACTCACTGGTCTTCACTGTACGCACTATAGACGGCTATAACACTCCGATTTCTGATCCCGCGCGTGCGCCGGGATTCAATACGATACTATTATACGAGAGAACCTCGGATGATAGAATAATCACGACGAAAAGTAAATTAAACTTTTACTCGCGCACAACTGCACGAACGCTTTTGGTGCACACAGCCCGCCCGCGTGCTGCAGCAGCGAGACACCCGGGCGCGGGACTGCCGCGGGTGAGACACAGGGGCGCGCGCGGCCCGCGGGGTGTCAGTCAGCCCCACCGACACTCGCCTTTTGTCTCGGCGAGCGCGCTGAGCGCCTTGTCACCATTTCCCGCTAATGACCCCCTCTTTTCTGCCCGTTTTTGTTTTCTTTTTTATTATTTATTTTTCCACCCCGCGCGGAACAAAAGCCACTTCTGCTGCTGCTGCGCCTCGTGCTCCTTTGGCCCCCGGGATACGGAACGCAGGGCAAAGGCACCCGCGGCTCTTTATACGAGTGTGTGTGTGTGTGTGTGTGTGTATGTGTGTGTGTGTGTGCACGCCAATCTGGCGGATACGAATATGGCGCTGCTTTGCTTATTTGGTCCGAGGCGGTGTGAGGCGCGAGCCCAAAGTGAGACCGGGATGACACCTCCTGAATGGCCCGGGCGTGGCGGGGCGTGGCGTGGCGGGGTGGGGTGGGGCTGTAATTACCAGGCCATTATCGCCCCATTACAGGACGCTGCTGCTGCTGCTCTTTTGAGCCAGGCGACGCACGGGCCAAACAGATGCTGGGCGCCGTGGGCCGTGGCCGAGGCCCGCGTCCACGAGGTAATATGTGTGAATACACGGGGCTTCCTGGAGCACAAATGTGCGCGCGTTTCCTTCACTCACACAGACACAGACACACACACACTGAAGATGACCGTCGAGCGCGGCGATGCAGACCCCAATGGAGCATGCGGGATTACGTAGCGAGGAGAACGAGGGGGGAGGCTGGGCTGGACCACACACGGCAGGCAGCAGCAGCACCATACCTTGGAGCTGCCCAAGCCCAAGGCCCGCGCCCCGATGTGATGCGCGCCATGGGACTTGCCTGGACGCACATCCGCGCAATATCCCACGACGGCGAGGCTCTCGGTCTCGGCGCAGCTGCGGCCGCCGCAACTCGCGGATACCGAAAAAGTCGAGCGTCGGATGGACGCAATTCACATCTGTAAGGAGGAAAGGGGCGGGGGAAGATGATGAAGCGGGAAGGGGGGAAGCAGGGGATGGGTGGTAGAGGCCGAAAGACGCAATGAGCACGGCACTTGCCAAAAAAGGAAAATAATAAAAACGCACGCGCCCGTTCGTCCGTCCGGCGCTCCTGCTCCGCCTCCCCCATTCATTTCTGCACGCGCAAAAGGCGTTTCCGGTGGCATCACTCAGGGTGACTTATGGCGCTGCTGGCGGCGGCAGTGCAGCCGGGGCAGGCAGCTGGTGCTGTCACGCCGCCACGCCACGTCACGCCTCGAGTCACGCGTCTGGACTGTCACGCGTGACGCTGCAGGCAGGGCGGGCGGGCGCTCTCGGGGTGACGACATCGCAGTGCAATAACTCGTTCGAGGAAGCCGACGACGACGCGCAGATGAGCTCGGCTCGACATGTGGCCCTGGACGACGTTGGCGGCGGCGCGAGGAAGCGGGCGATTGCGCCAGCGGGAATGACAAGTGGGCGAATAAAAAGAAGAGCGGAGAAGAGCAGATGAGTCTGGTCTCTGAATGTGTTGAGCACCCTGATTTTGTAAATTAATCAATTACTTGAGCAAGGTGATATGTGTAGTTACATCCTGCTGCAAGAGTTTGTCCTCTTCTCAGGGGCGTGTCCTCTTGTGAACGGAAGCATATGACGAGGACGCGTCAGCGCGGGTGTTGAGGGTTTGAGAGGGCAGAGCCCCCACCCTCCGCTGCCTGCCTCCGGGGCCCACCCCCCGGGCGGGGTCAAATGTGGATCAAAACGCTTTCGAGAGCCACTTATAATGAATTTTCCGTTGGCGTTGCGCTGGGTGCGCCCCGGGGGTCCCCGCGGGGTCCCCTCGCCACCGCCGCCCCGCGCCGTACAGTTGTACCCACGGTCCCCGAGGGGTGGTGGGTGGCTGGGTGGGTGGGTGTCGCTCGACCCGAGGCCCGGCTCGCCCCCTGCAGCTCGCCCGCGGGCGGTGGCAGCCCAGGGAGCGCTCGACCCGGCCCGACCCTGCAGATCTCTAATCCAAACACATGAAAGCGCTCCTCACAACGTAATCCGACTCGGAGCGATAAACAAAGCGCTCTGATTGAGACCTTCAGCGGGCGTCCCTCGGCGTGCTGCTGCTATTGCTGCAGCAGCGCCCCACGTCACCTCTCACGAAAGGATGAGAAATCGCGTTATGCCTCCTAGACCGCGGAGTCAGCTCGTAAAAGGCAGCGGGAATACAAGGTGACAGCATCGCGGCGATATACGCGCCAGCAACTGATTCGAGTATAACTCCGATGAATCCGCGCGCGTAGCTCCCGTGGCGTGGAGAGCATGCATATCTTGTTGCCGACCCCGCTCTGCCAGCATGTCCTCCTGGTGCTGTTACCAACACATCCCCGCCGGCCGAGCAGTCGTAAGCCCACATTGAAGTTGAAGGTGAAGTCGAAAAGAAGCGCTGGCAACATCGTGGCGGGCCGAGCCTTACCGGGGACGAGCAGGCCGGTGCGGGTCGCCGTGTGAGGGGGGCCGCGAGGGGGACCGTGAGGGGGGCCGGAGGGCACCGGGCGGGCGCGGCGGGGCCTAATGCGATCGCGACTAATGGCCGGCCCGATGTGCTTTGAGCGCAACCTCCCCGCCGCCCTATAAAAATCATAACTCGCCATTTTGACACGTTAACATCCTCGTTACCTTTTATTTGGTAGTTAAGCAGGCCGGTCGGGCCGTGCACTGGCGGGCATCAGACGGCAGGCGAGCGGGCGGCGGCGGCGGCGGACAGAGACCCAGGTGAGGACGGGCCGGGCAGTCCTCACCTTCTCACCTGGTGCACACGCGGCGCAGTCGGCGGCTGTCCTGTCCAGTAGGCCGACCCATCCACGTCCACCCACGCAGCCCTTCTCTCCCGCCTCCCCTTTTAATTGAGGCTCCATAATCTCTGTCCCCTGTCAGA
>NW_026267352.1:231375-239119 GCF_000697945.3 Frankliniella occidentalis | reverse complement strand
CGAGGATGCGCTCTCCATTACCGCCGCGCGGGCCCAGGGGCCCAGGTCCGCAGCACCGACTCCGAGGCGAGCACCGCCCGGGACCCATTTCCATTTACGCCTTTACCGGGGCCGGTGATACGGCAGCTACGGGTCGCTCGGCAGAGTTTATTGAGATGCGGGACTGCATTATCGGCCTGCTCGCACTCGGAAGAAATTACGATAATAATACTAAACAAGAACTGAGGAGACTGCTGAGAACGGGGGAGGGGAGGGGGGTGGTTAAAGAACTGGATAACTTCATCCTCAAATTTTCCAGTGCCCCCCCCCTCTTTCCTGTTCTTCCCTGGCCTCCCATCTGTAAATTATTATTACTATATTCCTTTAACCGCCACATTTGAGAATTTTAGCACACTAACGACTAAAGCTCAGCCACTACGGGCTGCTGCACGTACTCATACGTTGTTTTATTCAAGAATATCCCAACTCTCCTATAAAACAGCGGATTTGAAAAGGACGACGAACGTTGCACGCCGCCGCTGGCCGCCGCCAACACCTGACCACCTCTTCGAGTCTCAATCGGCCCTCCTGAGCTCGACTAGCAGTCTGGAAACTTTTGCCGCCAAACGGCTGAGCCAGGCGTATCAGACCACCTGGCGCCCCGCCGAGCCGCCCGCCCCTTCAAGACCGGCCCCAACCAAGCGCCCCCTCTCCCCTCCCTTCTCACGATGCCGCGGTGTTCTGCGCGATACGGTCGGCCCTGGGAAGTAGTAGTGGCGACCGACCGACCGACCGAACGAGAAAAGTTTCAAAGACTTCCGCTTGAGGAAAGTGGAGTAAAAAGGGGAGAAAAGGTGGGGGGGGGGGCGAAGGGGGGCAGCGATGTCGGCTAGCATCTCACTGTTATTCACCCCTCAAATTGGGGCGGCGCTAAACGCGAAACTCGAGCCGCCGACAAACGCAACTGTTTTCTCTTTCCCTTCCTCTCCCACTCTCGGGCAGCTCTCTCTCGCTCGATGGTTATCGCGATACGCCGCGCCCCCGTCACACTCCCGGCGGCCTGCAAGCTTTTTATTCCCCGCGAGGTATACAATGTCGCCATGCCGATGGGTTGAACACACCTCGTCATTACCGCTCCGGCCAATGAGATCCGCGGGATCGGGTCCGCCGATAAGAATGATAAGGACGGACCGGTAAACGTTTACAGAGAGTGCAAAGCGAGAGCGGGGTGAGAGCGACCCGCCCGAGCCCGCCGGCTGTGCGACATGAGGAGCGGATCCACAGCTTTTGTCGTGATATGTGTAACGACGAGTGTCACCGAAACAAGACTCAAAGAGACCGATTTGACCTGGACTCCCTGCGCAATAACGTTTGGCGGATTTCGGAAAATACCTTTCCATAAACTAATGTTGAAAGTTTTGTACCAGGTGACTGATTAGCCCCGCACGCTACTGTAGTAAATACTGTACCGCATTTCTTGCGTGTGGGCGGGTTGCCTCCGTGTCGTGGTCAGGGGCGACACCGGGCGATACACAAGCCCAAGCCTGCGTGCGCTACAGTGTAACTACATCTGGTAGTTTCCGAATCGATTCACTGCCAGCCATTTCATCATAAAACACTTACACAAAAAAAAAATGAGAAAGGATTATGATGTCCCTAAGAAATGAGACGGTTTTAACCCCATTATTTTTAAGGGTCAGCTATGATGCAAAGTGTCCCAATGAAATGATACAATCGGAGTGCCAGAGGCGAATTTTCATCCATATGGTGGGCAAAGTATCGTATAGTTACACGTGCACTGACTTTGCTGGTTGCAATCAAATGACGGCGATTCGAGACAGCAAAACTTCAACTCTCCAGTTTTTGTGCAACATTTTATTGAGCAAACACTCGAGTACACTAGAGAGGGAGGCGGTCCGCGCGGGCAGGGAGAAGAGGACGCAGGGGGGTGTGAGGAGGAAGAGGAAGAGGGAGAGGGAGAGGGAGAGGGAGAGGGAGAGGGAGAGAGCGAGAGACAGAGAGAGGGAGCGGGGTTGGGGAGGGACGCCCTCCGCGCGGCGCCGCGGACGGAAAACAAAATGGCGTCCGTGCGTCTCCCTGCTCCGCTGCCGGCGCGCCGCGCTACACCGCGGTGGTGGCTGGCGGTGGCGGGAGCGCGGCCCGGCGCGGTGAGGCCTGAGGCCGGCCCGAGGCCCTGGGTGGTGGTCCTGGCCGGGCCCTCCTGGCCCTGGCGCCGCTGGTTGGTGGGCTGGGTGCGGTCCTATTGATCGCGGGGCCGCTGCCACCGCCGCCACCGCTACCGCCCCGCGGCCTGGCCACCCCGGCCTGCCTGCCTAGCGTGGTACACTCCACCCACAGATGGCACGGCGCGGGCCGGGCGGCTGGAAGTGGCGCCTGGCCGGGCGCCGCCAGTACAGCCCGCACCGGAGACACCGGAGCCGGCCCGCCTCACCGCCGCGATCTGCCCCCCCTCTTCCCCTACCCGCCGAGACAGACAGAGCAAAGGGTTTCGGATTCCAGATATTTTCCAGTCGATCATCCCGGGCGAAATGTCGTGGCTGCGGCTGCGGCTCGGCGGCTCAGGCTCAGGGGCCCTATCCACGGTCACCCCCCCCCCCCCGGCCAAAGAGCCGACAAAGACACCGGGGCCTTTTGACTCCCATTGATGGCCCTCCGTCTCGTTCCGCTGCTCGAGTTGATCGCCCCGCCGCGGCGCCCCAAGATGTGACTGCCGCTGGCTGCAACTGCATCCGCCCGCTGTCCGTCTCCGAAAGCCACGCCACGCGCGCTCTCTAACATTTCCACCTCTCGAAACTCGTAAATACACTTTGGGAATGGAAATTCAATACTTGCTGTACGGTGAAACAGCCCTTCCTGGACATAACATTTAGTAATTCCAGGGTCCAGGGTAGCCCAACAGCGCTTCTGGTTATGCTGTACCGGAGCGCAGGCGAGCGGGGCGGGCTTGCCTACCGTCGCTCGCCAAGGCACCTTACAGCCCCGTGCGACTATGCAACCCGTCCGCAGGCCTGCGCTCCGGTACAGCATAGCCGAGCCGGAAGAAAGAACGGCGCCGATGGGCCACACGGAACGCGTCAATTAAACATGCAGCACACATTGCACATTTAACGTTATAAATAAATGCCACTTCGAGATCAATTCAAGAAATTACACGTAACAAACAGTCATGTAGTATACTCCGCATTGGGGCTAGCAACTGCAAGCGCGCCGAGCGGCGTTCTACAAAGGCCCAGGTTCCTTTTCGGTCGGCATCAGGCGCGGTGCGATGCGATGGCTATCGGATCAAGTAGCCGGGCTCTGTAGCCGCGCTCTGTAGCCGGGCCTCGTCGACAGTCACAAAGGGCCTTCTGCTGCTGCCGCCGCCGCTGACGACTCCATCGGCAGTGACACGACACCCGAGTGTCTCCCTATTGCCTCAACACAACACCTGGCGGCGATGCCGCCGCCCCCGCCCCGCCCGCTGCTGCAAAGCGTATACGTGTTATTTTCACGAGTCGAGTGTATATCGTATCAAAGAGGCCGTTTGCAGATGATCCGCCCTGAGAAACAGGACGGCGTCCTTCTTATATGTAAGAGGACGAGTGGACGAGTGAAAGAAAAACATGGGAAAGCTCGTGAACAAAAAACAGTTCACAATTCTTGTAAAAACGACCCTAACTGGTTCGATTTAAAGGCAACGATGGCTCCTCAGGTCACGGCGATTGGCCCCCATGACTCCCGGGTCACGGTCACGCGCTGCTTGTCCAGTCACGAAATGTCAAAACGCGTGCACACGCGCGCGATCCCAGCAGGAATCACATTCAAACGAAGTCCGAAATTTCCCGGCCTCCGCTCACCGGTATCTCCTCCCCCGAGTGCTTCCGCCCCCCGCCGCGCCGGGGGGTACAATTAGGGGGGTTAATTGTCCCTATTGGAGCCATTGGAGCCGTTGGACCGTGAAGAGCTCAATTAAGCGACCATCGCTGCCGGGCAGTGCCGGGCAGTGCCGGTGTGTGCGGCAGCACGGGCCGTGAGCGCGCTAACGACAGGGCCCGAAGGGCTCGTTCAGGACTGACCCGCGAATAAAAGGTATGGTTGCGTGCCGGCGATGGCCCCGCCGCCCCGCCCCGCCCCGCCCCGCCCCGCCACGCCACGCCACGACACGTCCGGCAGCAGGCACAACGACAAAGGCGGTGCGCTGTTTTTCCGCCGGTGCAGCCCGGCTGGCGTGACGGTCCGTGACGCTCGCACCCCCGCCCACTCACACGCCAAAAGCGTCACGCCAAAGCGTCACCCCGTCACAGACATACTGCGAGGGCATACTTGATACCCGGAAACAAAATCCCGCGAGAAATTTTATTATTGGTACAGGCCTACGGGCTACGGCTTAGTCATTTTATTTTTATTTTCTTTGTAAGCCATGTTTTTACGGAGGGTCTCTTTCTCCATTTTACGCTCGTGTTCTTTTTCTCTCTCTCGCAGACACACACGCCACTGCTGGTCAAACCGGCGTCGTTGCCCGCTGCTGATGCTGCTGCCCCGAGCCGTTTCGCGTCGTGGGGGAGCCGCGAGGAAGGGATGTGGAGGAGGGGGGGGGAGCAACGACCAATCAGAGCCGGCCGCGGCCGCGGCGGTACAGCCGGCCCCGCGAGCCGGCCAGGCTGACGGCTACTCGCCTACCGCGGGGACCGAGGAGTGAAACGTGATACAGTACAGCCTGGCAGAAACCAAGCTCCCCGCCATGTCCCCCTCCTCTCTCTCTCTCTCCCTCTTTCTCTACTGGTCGCTCAAGTGTGCATGTGAGAGAGATGATGGAGAGGGGGAATTCCACGAGGGGAAAGGGCTACACACGGTGGCTCATGTAAATGAGCCGTCAGCCCCACGCGCTGCTGCCCCCTCCCCTTCCCCCTACTCCCGCCGATGCGCTCGAGTGTTGACACAATTCCATTATGACAAAGCGCTATGCTCTGCTACGCTTTGCTGCTGATAGGCTGCCCATAATGTCTATCTCTCTCGCTCTCCCTCTGTCGGCCTCGCTCGCTCTCTCTTGTTCTCCTCCTCCTGTGGAGCCTTTCAAGGATAATCGCAACATATCTGTGCCACCGTTGGTGAGCGAGCGAGCGAGCGAGAGCCGTGAGCTCATAAATATTCGCTTTGCCGAGCAGCACCAGCAGCACCAGTGCAACTTGTATGTAATCCCGTGAGGGAGAAGCCAACTCACGTTCGAAGCCAGGGGGTATAATACACTGTCGGGCAGACAGAGCCCATCGCACTCACCTTGCCGTGCTCCTTCTCAAAGTCGCAGTCGCGGCCGTGCTCGCCGTGGGTGTAGCCGTTGGTGCCGGCGTGGAAGACGAGCTGGATGTTGGTCCCCGTTGCGACGAACGCCTAAAGGCAAGCGAAAGGAAACAAATATGTACTATAGCGAAAATAAATAAATAACAGCGTGAGGCAAATACGAGATTCTTGCCCGAGATTTGATACAAATAATATGGATGACGAGGCGTCTGCAGCGTAAGTGCGTCCACACGCAGCCTCTCGTGCACGGCGTGTATGAACTCACCACTTCTGTGTGCCCCTCCCTGCAGCCCGTCTGGAAGCGAACTTGGCGCTCCTCGGTGGGTCTGTCCCGGTATCCTGTGTAGCGCACCTGAAAAAAGAAAATAAAACACATGCGTTAGCACCTTGGGCGATCGTGATGACTTGGACTCTGCAACTGCCACCAACTGCAAACACACTCAGAAAACCAACTGATCCACGGAACAAAAAAACAGTGTTAAGGGAGCCAAGAAAATTTTACTTCCGTCAAACAAATAGTTATCGCCCTGATTTTACATGATGCAGTCATGGTGATAAGATGTGATCGGATTTACGATATTTTTAAATTGTTGGTCTGATTATATTTGGGCAAAAGTTCTTGTAAAATGTTTACTTGGCTTCAGGGAGTAAATTTTCATTGGTTTCAACACTTTTTTGGTTATTAGGACAAATCGCTTTTCTCAGTGCACACCCAGCAAAATGTGTTCTTAAATCTATGTAAGAAAAATATCTTGAATTTTGCTCAATAGAAAATCTGACTTATTTCATAAGAACACGAATTAATGGTGGGAAAATATCATCTGTAAACTCGCAAAGACACGGGGCCACCGTGGACCGCCCCGCGAAGTCGCGAGGACACCGCTGCGCGGACCACCTCACGAGATCGCGGGGGACGCCGCTACAGAACACTTGCACTACTTGTTTCTAGAACACACGGTACAGTATAGCTACGAAAATGCGCGGCGTGAATCAGCCACCTCGTATGTAACTAAAACTAATTTTAACCAAACTTTATGGTTGAACTAACTTAACCAAAGTTATATCGGTTTTAAAATTAGTTCCCAGTACCAAACGCGGTGCTTTCTGTATACAGCCGTCAAGTCTGCTTGTAATGCACATAGCAAGTACATGGCATCCTCATTCATTACATTATTTCCTTTAATTCCATGACTACGTGTAGCCAGCTCGGCCACATAGCAAGGAGCCTACTGATGCCGTGTAGCGGTTTGAGGTTTGGTCCAGCGGCCGGAGCCACACGGCTGGAGGCTGTGGCTGGAGGCTGTGGCTGGAGGCTGCAGGGGCCCCTCGGCTCCAGGGCCCCGGGGCCGTGGGACGGAGGGGCACGGCGCGCCAGCAGCGGCAGCGCAACTCGATTAAGGTAAAACACAGGTAATCAACTCGGCAAACACATCAGGACTCATCAGCGTAGGCGGGCCGCGGCGGGGCGTGGTGGGGCGTGGCGGGGCGTGGCGGGCCACTCTCAAACAACGCACGTGACGACGCCAAGGAGACGCTTCCTGAGGTGGGTGCGGACGGACCGCGACGCCCCCACACCCCCGCGTAGCAGCCGGAGAGCGTCGTTAGAGCCAGGCACAACGACCATTCCCAAAAGATGTGGGGAGGGGGGGGGGAAGACGTTCATTTCGAGTCACTTTTGAGGCGTTTAGAGGGAAATAATAATGACAATGATACCCGGGCTCCGCCGCTTCTGTTGGCTGGGGACGGGCGGCGCCACTCTCCACCACGCCGCTGCCGGGGTTTGTGAATCACATTTTCTCCGTATACTCATCTATTTTTGATTCGCTCCCGGATCGTGGCGCGAGCGGCACGGGGCTGTGTGCTACTGGAATTTCCTTCTCTCTTGCTTCTCCCCCCCCCCCGCCGCCCTATAAAAATCATAACTCGCCATTTTGACACGTTAACATCCTCGTTACCTTTTATTTGGTAGTTAAGCAGGCCGGTCGGGCCGTGCACTGGCGGGCATCAGACGGCAGGCGAGCGGGCGGCGGCGGCGGCGGCGGACAGAGACCCGGGTGAGGACGGGGCCGGGCAGTCCTCACCTTCTCACCTGGTGCACACGCGGCGCAGTCGGCGGCTGTCCCGTCCAGTAGGCCGACCCATCCACGTCCACCCACGCAGCCCTTCTCTCCCGCCTCCCCTTTTAATTGAGGCTCCATAATCTCTGTCCCCTGTCAGACTTTTCGAAAAACGGGCACTAAAGTGACACCCTCGCGTCTCTCTCCCCTGGCGGCAGGGCCTCTCGAGCCGAGCCGCCGGCCGTAGCCGCCCCCTGGAGGGCTGGAGGCCTGGAGCAGCGCCGCCGCCTGGAGGCCTCGCACCTCGCGTTACAATGTGTCAGAATGTTGGCGTTTTACTGCTCCACCGTCTTTTGTGGCGCGGCGCGGGGCGTTCCGGGTCGTTCCGGGGAGGGGCGTTCCAGGGCGGG
>NW_026267352.1:219692-226655 GCF_000697945.3 Frankliniella occidentalis | reverse complement strand
GATGGAGTCGAAGGGCAGCATGCCGGCCAGGCCGGAGGGGTCGCCCATGTGCATGTCGGCGGCGGGGGTGGCGCGCTTGGGCGGCCGTCAGCAGGTGGGAGATATCAGTACGCCCCCCCCCCCTCCCTCTCCTTCCACGAAATCCATGTGCATGTGGCGCGCGCACCCGCCAGCGCCTGTCACAACCACGACGACAAGTGGTGGCAAAATAAAAACAAAAATAATTAAAGAAAGCAAAACGACAAAACAAACATACAGGCATGGGGGCCTAATGCTAAAGAAGAGGCGAGGGCAGCCACGCAAGGGTGACGGAGTGCCTCACGGAGTGGCAGCACCATGTGCGTGACACCGCCCGTCACCGCCTCGCCCCCGCCCCGCCCGCCGCCGCGCGTGGCCCCCTGCGACTGCACAATCCAGTCCAAAGTCGGCGCGGCCCGCCCTTATGGAGTTGACCTCGGGCAGCAGGTGTCTCTGCGCGCTCTGCACCGCTGGGCTTGGGCCGGCCGGCACGGTCAACAACGGGCATACGTGACCAACGGCTCGCAGCACTTCGCGCCCCGCCCCGCCCCGCCCCTGTCCGCAAACATGAGATAAAACAAAGTGCAACCTGCGGGCCGCTGCGCTCTGATGCCGCTTCGCCCTGCCGGCCGGGGCCGCGGGGGCCGCGAGTCTGCGCGCCGCCGCCGCGCCCAGAGGGCCCAGATCTGGCGCTGAGCAGCGTTTATCCGCGCCGCGCGATCCGATCACTCGAGATAAACACGCTAAGCGGAATCTGATATATTTCGCTCGGATTTTAAAGTCGATGGAATGGGAGGCTCGATGCGACGGCCCGAGACACGGAACCGAGTAGACACAGAAAACACCTCTACACACGGAATTGTGCGTGTAAACCATATGTTCCACACACAGCACTGGTCTGGTACAGAATGTACCACACATCCCTAGGCTGGCAGCGGCGAGACCTCAACGCGCGGCGTGCGCGACGAGCCAAACCGCGGTGGGAAACGCTTGAAGAGACGACACCACTACATGGTCTCGATTTGGACTTTTCAACACGGCCCAGTCAGCACGGAACCCAGCTCGGCGAGTGTACACCGAGAATCAATCAAAGTTCAGGCCAGCAGCGCCGGAATCCGTTCCCCTTCGCGTTATCCGAGTGCGTGTTCCCGTCTCACGCCGCTGGCCGCTCGGGGCGCGTTCAGAAACCTGAGGCTCTTGATCTCGAGATAAGCCGACCGGGTGGGTGTCAGACCGTGGCGCGGCGGCGCCCCAGACAGGTGGGCGGGGCGGGACTGTCCGCGCCCAGATGAAGAAGAGAGCCATGTGCACGCACCGCGCCACGGCTCTTGGCGTAGGTCAAGTATTCGCGCGCGCGCGCACACACACACGCACACGCATAGGGTGTTTGTGGACTGCATTCCCTCCCCAGCCCAAACAAGGGCGCGCGTCTGTTCGAACGATAACAGTCTGGGATGTTTGCCTGTGTGCCGGGCAGCAGCACAGCAGCGTTGCAGCGTGCCTATGTAGTCCGTTTACTCGGAATCCAAGTAGTCAGGGCCAAGCCCGACTTTCCAGTCGGGGCGCGCCGCGGGCCGCGGGCCGGCAGCAGCACCCCCTTCACCACCCGCCCCGCGAGGCGGTCCCATCCGTGCGTGAATCCCCAGTCAGTCTCGCCCCTCGCCTCACACGGGCCCGCGGGGCGCGACGGGCCGCCCCGCCCCGACACTCAGCCTCAACTGGTCCGCCCTGACAGACCGCGACTTTCACACGTGCGGCAACGCTGCGATGCGCTGCACGTGCAACGCCGGTACGGCAGCACCCGGGCCGCGGACCCGGGGCCTGACCCACTGCAGAGTCAGAGCAGGTGCAGGGCAGGTACTACCGGGGCTCCAGGAGATGGATCAAAATGCTCCCCGGCCCGACCGACCGCTGGCCTGGGGGTACAAAGATAGCACCACCACCCCACCTCGGCACCCCCCGGGGGGCACGCGGGCCCCGGGCGGGGCTGCGCTGGCTCGCTGCCTGCGCTGCAGGCACGGGGGGGCCCTACTATTGTCGCGCCCACAAAGGCACTGCTCCCCTCGGCGAGCGTGACTTCTAGACGACAAAGGGGCCGTCCTGCAGCACTGCGCGTCGCAAACACGGCATCCGGGCAGCCGGATGGTCCCCGTCCGTCACGTCCCCCCTGCAGAGCAACGGCCGAGCCCCGGCCCCTGGCTGCATAGGCACGGCGTCGACGCGGATGCACCCGCTGACTGCGCTGACGCACACCTCCGCGGGCGCCACCGCGGGCACATGCGGCGTCGACGGGGACCCCGAGGCGACGGAGACCTCCACGACGTCACCGCGAGTGGGCCATGGGCGTCGGCGGGTACCCCGGTGACGCAGACTCCCGCGGCGTCACAGCGCGGCCCCGTGACGCAGAGGCTGGCCAGTCGCGCGCTGCTACTGTACACACCTGTACAGGTGCGGACGTTCCCGGCCGCGGACGCGCGGGCTGGCCGCCGCTGGCCGCCGCTGCGGCTTGCACAGCATTTCTCCTTACGGTCGCTGGCTGGAGTGTACACTCGGTGAGCGTACAGTGCGAGGTACAGAGTTTATCGGACTATCAGACATTGCAACCTGCTATACACACTACCTCCGTCTCCATCTTCTCTCCCCTCCCGTTCATCTCTCTCCCACGCACACATACTCCTACATATGCACACACACACACACACACTTACGTCGCCCTCTCTGCTGAGCCGCCGGAACAGCTCGTCCTGCTCGAACTTGGCCTTCTGGTCGGGCACGACGCGCGGCATCTTGAAGATGAAGCGCGGCTTGGGCTGCTCGTAGAGCCCGATCTGGCCGATGGAGTCGAAGGGCAGCATGCCGGCCAGGCCGGAGGGGTCGCCCATGTGCATGTCGGCGGCGGGGGTGGCGCGCGTGGGCGGCCGTCAGCAGGTGGGAGATATCAGTCGGCAGGTCCGCCGCGGGCGGCGGCAGGTCGCGGGGGAGATCCTGTGTCACTGTAATCCACGGTGAGGGATGGCCGAGGTTGGTGGCCGCCTTGCAGGAGCACGCCGACAGAGACACACACCTCGCGCCGCTCCTCTCGACTCGCACTCCGCGCGCGCGCTCGCTCTAAGCGTCCCGCGGCAGCAGCAGCTCGCACACACACCGTCCGCTCGACTGCTCGACACGGCCGACGCCACGAGACTGGCGGGGACGGGGAGCGCGGCCCGCGACCCCCATCGACCAAGGCGGGAGGCCGGGAGGGGAGGGGGCGGAGCTTAGCGGCGGGGCCCGGCAGGCCGCCGGCAGGCTCCACCTCCTGCTAGCCTCCTGCCCACCACCAGCGAGACTCCTTCCTTGTCCTCCGCACGGGTCCCGTTGCTCTCCGCCGCTCTCTCGCTCCCTCCTGCCCACCGCGCTCGTGCGTGTAAAGGGCGACCCCCTCTCCCCTCTCTCTCCCTCTCTCTTCACCAGGCTGCGACTGTACCGCCGCTGCCGCCGCATTGTCTCGGTTGGATTTGTTTCTCTTCTCTCTCGAACGTTCCGCAAAAAAGCCCTCCGCGCGAGCGAAAGGACGTCCTTGCCGGTTGCCCTGATGCGAGCACGAGATGATCGTTTTGCGGAAAGAAAAAAAAATTGTTCTGTTCTCTTTTTCAGAAATGTGCATCGGCGTGCGGGCGGGCGGGTTTGCCTATCGCCGCTCCGCTGCCCAAGGTGCCTTCTTACGACCTCCTGCGAGTAGGCAACCCACCCGCACGCCTGCATGCGGTAAGGTATGCTGTACCCCACGCACGAATGCGAGCGGGTTGCCCAACTCGCTCAGCCCGTCAGCATGAGAGAAGGGCGCCCTTCTCTCATGCCGTCAGGCGACGTGGACAGGGGCGATAGGCAAGCCCGCTCGCACTCTCGTGCGTGCGGTACAGCATAACTACAGAAGTAAGCGGTGTTAGCCAAACGAAAGTGAGGTGGGTCAAACAGCCACCTACAGTAGTTTACTTTCCGGTGCAGTACTGTATACTTCCAAGCGACTGGAGTACCAGTTCCAGAACCATGGGACTGTAACAGTGGCCAGTAGGGTACTAAAGTCCCGAATATGTATGCGGAGAACGCGAGGAGAAGGGGTGCGGTGGGTGGGGAGTGCCCGAGCGGCCCGTGCCTTCTCTCCGGACATCGACAAAACGCCCGGTGGGTAGGCAGTTTATGTTTCAATCCGCCTAAAAGTAGGCAAATGTCATCTGCCTGAAACAGCGCGCGGTCGTGCGGGGGAGGCTGAGAGATGCACGAGGATCGAGGGACCATTTTCTAGTCATCGCGACGCTTTATAGATTATTTATACTGGGGCGTAAACGCAGTGCCTTCTTTTCCCAGCCGCCGCCGCTTTGTGACGATGACTAAACCCGTTCGATCAGAGGCGGACTGGCTGGTTCGCCCCTGATCTTGGATAAGTATGGATACATCAATGCGACGCTCAATACTATACTCTTAGCCTCACCCCTATGACAGACTTTATCCTCCCCTCCCCTCTTCCCGACCGCTCACTCTCCTTTCCCCACCCACGGACGCGGAGGGGCGTAGCAGCGGGACTTGTTGCTTGGCTCCGAACAGTGCCCCTTCCTCTCCCCGCCTGGCGTGGAGGCCCCACGGCCCAATTCCCCACGACTCGTAGACTCGAACGGCTTTACAACAAAGCAAAGATATGACGTCACTCATTTCCAAGGTATTCCTAAACACTTCCAGTAAATCCCTGAGAAAGGAAATAAAAGTCTCAAAAGCATCAACAGTTTACACTTCTGAGGCGCTTTCCTTTTCCTGCCTTTACAATGGTCCCATACCTTTGTTTTACAGGTGGACCTTACCCATACCGCCCGATTTTGTAGTTAAAACAAACCGCATGCACGCGGGTTTGCCTATCGTCGCTGACCACGGCGCCTTACGACCCCGACCGGAGAAGCAACCCGCGCACACGCCTGCATCCGGGGTTAATCAGCCTTGGCATTTTCTCAAGAATCGACCACCTGGGATCAGTCGTGTAACTGTTCCAGGTGGCTGATTCACGCTCTTTTGCACTATGCACCATGCATGCAACCCGCCCGCACGGCTCTATCCGGGACTGCATACCCACCAGGCGCAGGGAACCGGCTCCAAGCGCCAACACATCACTCCACCACTGATGTTGCAGCCAACGCCCAGGGGCGTACAAAGGGGGGTTGTTCAGTTTCGCGCTGGTTCCAGCGAGTCCACGGGGGCAATCCGCGAGTCCGCGAGGTAACTCGCGGATCGCGAGCTACCCCCGTGGCAGGATCCGTGGACCGCGAGCAACCCCCCGTGGCCCCGCGAGTTACTCCTGCGGACTCGCGGGTGAGCTGCATATTATGTATAATAGTGCGCGGCGTGAATCAGCCACATGGTAGATGTGGTAATGTCAACCGTTACTAGAACGAAGATCATTCCGAAAAAAAGACAAAAACAACCAGCCTCCCAGCAGCGTCCTTATACCGGTGCCCTCACGGGTGTCAACAGAGTTGTGATACCTCGTCATTAACCCCGAGCATGTTTACCCAATAGTCGTAATGATGGAGTGGCGATGAGACTCTTCCTGTCGAGCAGCGCGGCAGCGGCGGCAGCAGTAGCGGCAGCAGCACGCACCGGAGGGGAGAGGGAGGGCGATGAGGGATGACGAAAAGAGAAAGAGTGGGATAATGATACGAGCGTCATATTTACTCGCCCGGGGGCAATGTTTAGGGAGCGCAGGGCGGAGAGATCGCATGCATTGCATACCTCACAGCGCAGCCCGCGGCCTTTGTGCTCGCATTCCGCATCCCTTTACGCCACGGGCGAAGCAGGGCGAGGCCACACGGGGGCAGAGGGAGGGAGGGAGGGAGGGAGAGCGCAGACGGAGGCGGGCAGAGTGATCAAAAACGGTCAGAGAAGTAGTATTATTGCCACTTGGATTTTTGAAGAACGGCCCTTTACCTTTACCCCTGCGTGAGCCGGATAGCCCGGAGGAGGGGAGGGGGAGGGGGGTAGGTATACGTTGCCCCGCCCGTAAGCCCCTGTGGCCCGAGCGAGTACGCAATCCCGTAACACTCCAGCGTGCAATGAAACACGGCGCACAAACCCGAAAACCGTTGAACCCGCAGAGAACCGCATTCAAAAGGGACGAAACTTTAGCTCCGTAAACCCGAGTTTAGTCAAGAACAATGCAATTCTGCAACCCTTTCCCGCGCGTGTTAATTAAAAACTGGCTAATACTTTCACCTCTCCTCTGGATATGAACGTCGTCAACACCACACCGCGCCCGCCATACCGTCCGTTTCTGTCAAATGTGACACTGCGGGAAGGGGGGGGGGAGGAGGGCAAGGAGCCGGAGGGGGTCGAGGGATAAAGAAAGAGTTGACGTTGATACGAATGTGATACGCGACGCCTTTTGTTGCGATGAGGGCGCGCTGGACGCAAAGCTGCCAACAACATGGCGGGCGAGGGCGAGCCAGGTCGAGATTTGGACGAGAGCTTCCCGTTTGTGTATTTGCTTTCTACGCCGTCAACGCGTCAAAACGCATACACTGCAATTTTTTGTTTGAAGCCTCCTTTGTGCCGCGCGTACCTAAAGGACTGGATAGACCCCCCCCCCCCCTCTACTGCTCGCTAGCGAAAAATTGAATAAGATATGGAAACGGATTCGAAAACATGTTGAAAATCGATCTCGGCTGTCTCGGCGCTATCATGTTTTCGTTTGGGGTGGGCGCGCATGGTAAGCGGGGACGGAGACGTCGTGGGCACTCCTCACTCGTCCCAAGGTATTGCAGTTGCAATATGCAGCGTGCAGCCTCTCCCTGGACCTGGAACTACTGGAACTCGGTGCAATATAAAGCCCGCAGATCGCCGGCTGACGCCGCGGCCGCGCGCCACAGGCCACAGGAATACAGGGGCGCCTTCCCTCCTCCCTCGTCCTCGGCCGCCGCCACC
>NW_026267352.1:216089-219487 GCF_000697945.3 Frankliniella occidentalis | reverse complement strand
GGGCTCTCATCACGACGGTGTGCAGCGGGCGCCGATGCGAGGCCGGAGCGGTAACTGCTTGCTGCCCTTGCTGGGCTACTAGCTGCGCCAACCCACCAACGTCGCCCGAAATGCGTTTAACTCGGCGATAAGGTTGAGTTGAGTCGGCAGCGGCACCAACCTCACTGACTTGCTTATGAAATTTCTAGGAGGAGGCGAATTTAGTTACGAGTGGAGAGCGCGCGAGGTCGGAGCGGACGCAGCAGAGCGGCCTCTTTCAGTCGCCCCTACTACTCCTTCCCTCGTGAGCCCCATATGACCCCCGCGCACACCACCCCCCGACGCCGACGTCCCGTGCCCGGGGCTAAAACGGCTAACAGTAAGTGGATTTGCCCCAAGATGCGCCTCGCCCCGCCCCGCGCGGCCTCCGTTGAGAGTCCGCATACGAGCCACTAGGCGGGGAAAAGGCGGGCGAGCGCGCATAGAGACGATGACGATGGACCCAATGGACGCGGGGAATTCCCCCCGCGCCCGCCGCGCCCCCGCCGCGCGTACGTGATATCTCGCTCGCGGCCCGCAACATGCGACACATTATAAGCTCGACCCGCGACTCGCGGGCGCGCAGAGTCAGTCAATCACATCGAACATGCATCGAAATAGATGCTGTCGGTTTTCCCAGATTGGCCCAGTGCGCGACGCCACGTCACCGACACACCCGCGCCGTCCGCTACCAGACGACGGCCGTGGCGCCATCTGGCGTCGCGGCCGCACAGACTCCCCCGCGCGTGGGGATATCCGCAGGGTATACTCCGTCCGCGCGACAGGCGCTGCGCGTGCAGGATGGGTTGCCTACCTCCCGGCGGCTCCGCCCGGCGACCTGGGTCAGCTGTTGATGTTGATGTTTGTGTCGTCGCCGCCGGACCACGCCACACTTCGCGGAACCGATCACTTCATCTTGAAACAAAAAGAAAACGAGATACGGAAAATTATTCTCACATCAGAAGCGTCATGAGTCTATCACAACAATGAATACTCGGAATTTCAAGCGCGGGTGAACGCCGTGAACGCGCGCCGATCGTTGAGCGGCCTGGCGAGCGACCCTTTGACCTACACGATGACCCGACCCCGCGACTTGTTTGGGAAGACGGCTTCTCTCCCATCCCTCTCCCTCTAGCCTTGGACCACTGCCTTCCGCAGTCCGCCTCTGGTCCGCTCACATCAGTCGAGTTGATGCTGCCGCCGTCGTCTCGCAACATGCCGATCCCGTCCAGAGCTGTGCTGGGCCTCCTGGCGGTCTTCGCGGCCGCCCACCTGTCCGAGGCTGGTAAGGACACTCGTGTCTTAGCTAATGACGACTCGGGGTATTTAAGTCGTCTGAAAATTAATTCATTTAACCTGCGCCTCCGGTGCAGCCTGCCCCGCCGGGACCTTCGACTGCGGCGATGGAGGATGCGTCCCCCAGGAGAAACGCTGCGATTTCTGGACCGACTGCAAGAACAAGAAGGACGAGTCCGACTGTAAAGTGGAAGGTTTGTATTAAAAACAATCCCAGTTGAAAAACAAGTGATGTAAAGTGTACCCAGCTCTGCAGATGCGGATGGGCCCTCCCCGCCGCCTTCCATGGTGCATATTGATATGCATCGTTATCGTCTCCTGCAGACTGTAAGACTGGGACCTTCGGCTGCGGCAACGGCAAGTGCGTGCGGAAGCTGATCCACCGCTGCGAGGGCGTCGACGACTGTGGCAACGGCGCTGATGAGAAGGACTGCAAGCCCAACGGTGAGGACCCGCCTGGGGGATACCTTTGACATGAGGGTTACATGCAACTGGCATGGACCCCCAAATTAATGGCAATGTATGTGAATGTCAAGCAGCGTTTCAGGTGTCATTATTTTTATAAATTTACCACGCGTGGGACATTTTTCTAGATGGGTCGAATTTCTCACAGCGTTTCATATCCACCATAAAACCCAGAGTACACAAAAACAATATGTATGCACGATCCAATGACCATGACCTTTCCAGAGTGCGGCCTCGGCGCCTTCTACTGCGGCAACGGCAAGTGTGTTCGAAAGAACCGAAAGTGCGACGGCAAGGACGACTGTGGAAACGGAAACGACGAGACGCAGTGCAAGCCAGAAGGTAAGTTAAGCTAAGTCCACCCGCGCGGGACTTCCCCGCCCCCACCCGGCCCGATTATAGGCCGGTCACGGTGCTGTTTTGTTGCAATGACCCATGTCTTACGTCTTCACCCTCGCAGAGTGTCAGTCCTACACGTTCCCATGCGGAAACGGCCGGTGCGTAAAGGTCGAGAAGAAGTGCGATGGCACGGACCACTGCGGGAACGGTGCCGACGAGAAGGGCTGCGCCGCCATCTCGAAGACTAAGGGGCCGAAACCAGCCGACACAACCAGTACGTTGCTGTAAACTCTTCAGACCTAGAGTATATTTTCTCCCTCGGTGAGGTTTGTTCGCTTAAACCACTTTCTGCGAAGCTTGCCCGAAGGGCCAGTTCAACTGCGGGGATGGAGGCTGTGTCGCAATGGACAAGAGGTGCAACCACTGGAAGGACTGCAGAAATGGAGCTGATGAAGCTAACTGCGCCAAAAGTGGTGAGTGCCAGAAACTTGGTTTTAAGACAACTGAAAATGACGATTTGGAATCGTCTGTTATTTATAACACGAAATAACACGAAAAATTCTACTTGCAGATTGTAGAGGTGGTGCTTTCCACTGTGGGGGAAACAGCATGCGGTGTACATGGAGTCAGGATCGCTGTGATGGAAACAAAAACTGTGACAACAACTCAGACGAGGAAAACTGCACTCCAGAGGGTAGGTCAAAGAATCATGTGTGCCAATTTCTAATTTGCTTTCACAATACCCACCTCTATTACATATTTTGCTGTCCTTCCTTCTTACTTTCAGATTGCAAACCATTAACAAGATATTGTGGAAATGGTCGATGCGTCTTGACTAAGCGTTGGTGTGATGGTAAAGATGACTGTGGGAATGGGTATGATGAAAAAGACTGCAGTAAAGATGGTAAGATTTCAATCTCACTCTTCAATCTCTTCAATCTCACTCTATAAAAGACTTTGATTAGCTAACTTTCTCTATATTGTTCTTTTTCAGAGTGCCAGCCGTACACAACATTTTGTGAGGCAAAGAAGGGGAAAAAAGCCAAATGTGTTCCTCAGGGCACATCATGCTAAGCAGTACTCCCACGCATCAAACTTGGATATTTTCTTTTTTGAAATTAAGACATAAATAAGAAATAAGTTCTCATGATATTGCAGTTTCAGTGTATTATAAAAGTAATTTAAAATTAGGCATACACTACTACACCACTGGTCCAAAACCAACAACTGATATGTACGAAAATTGTCAGAAATAAATATTGATGTTACATAAATATTTT
>NW_026267352.1:206857-207414 GCF_000697945.3 Frankliniella occidentalis | reverse complement strand
TCAAATATAGAAAATGGGAAGCAAAAAAGAACACAGCTCATTGACGTATTTGCCTAATTGGGAAATTGAATGTGTTAAACTTCTAACCCACTTGCATAGCTGGGGGTGGTGCGGTTGCCCTGGTCGTTGGCGATGATCTCCACCTTGCCCTGCTGCCACACGCCCACGCAGGAGTAGGTGGTGCCCAAGTCGATTCCCACGGCTGGCATCTTGGTGCTGAGATTGAGACTTAGTTCACTGAACTAAGTCTCAATCTCAGCATCAAGATGCCAGCCGTGGTGCCCAAGTCGATTCCCACGGCTGGCATCTTGGTGCTGAGATTGGGACTTAGTTCACTGAACTCGGAGAAAAACTGCACTTCGCACTATAAACTCGCTTTCACGTTCACGCACAGAGAAAGTCGCTAGACTTCGCGTTGTCGCTCGCGTCTGGTCGCTGTGATCGCTGTATCAAAACTGACGTGGCCACTCGGCCGAAACGGTTTTATAGCGGGGCGGTCGCGGCGGCTGCGGTGGTGGGGGGCGCGGGCCGGCCCGCCAGGCCCGCCGCGCGACTGT
>NW_026267352.1:204042-206807 GCF_000697945.3 Frankliniella occidentalis | reverse complement strand
TTATTTTTTTTCCACACCTTATAAAATCTGAAAGTGAAGGTTGAGAAGTTAGTGTGTAAGTGGTTACAGTCTTCTAAGGTTGTTCTTGACTTGACTTTTTCTCTCTTCACTGAAATTATTCTTTAAGTTCATCACAGTCAGAGCACCCCCCAAAGGGGAGGAATTAAATGATAGATAAAAAATTACTGTTAGTCTAATCTTCTTCCTCATCTGTATCAGGAACATAAACTTGACCACCATCAATATCTGCAGCAAGCAAGGTAGGATCATAGCAGCGTTGGAAGAAAAACCGAGCTTTCTTTGATGGTCGTGGAGATGAAGGCACAACTTCATCTTCTTCATCTTCATTGTCTGAAGCAGGAATAACAATATCATTTATACCATCTCCATCAGACTCTGCTGCATCGAGAGATTCCTCAAAACCATCAAGAGGATTTCGCCTTGGGCGTGATAAAGATGAAGATGACCCAGAAGTTCCAACAACAGCTCTAACACTAGAAGTGGCTGATGTTGTACTTTGTTGACTTGTTCCATTCGGCAAAGTCTGTTCTGATCGTGCCTGTTGTCTTTGCACAGCAGATAGTCTATTGGTATTGGACGTAGCTGTTGTTGATTGATTTGTTTTACTAGAATTTGCACCACCTAAACAAGAAATTACATAGGAATTCATAGTTGGAGTCATTTTCAAAAGAACAAAAACAATTTAGTTAAAATAATTAACAAGCAACGTACTTGAACCTCCCCATGCTTCATCAAGGCTGCGAGGATTTTTGCTTGCAGTTTTCTTCCGAAACTGTACTTGCTGATCTCGGCCCTCAGATGATTGAATGGGTGTGAGAAGTTGTTGTGAATCAGAGCGACTTGCATCACAATCTTCTGGGGCAAGGCTGGACAGCACAAACCGTAGTTCAACAGTGGAGGAGTCACTAATAATTACAACTGGGCTAGAACAATATAAATCAAGATAATCAGAAAAGAGTTTTATACTTTTGCACATACAGATCAACAATAGTTTACCTCCCCGGAGACGAAAATTTCACAGCTAGAGGTAGATTTAGAGGCTCAGAGAAGAAAAGAACAGCACGAAATGCCTTCAGGCAAAATGTTATAGAAGTCTGTTGACCAACAATAAATGAGACAAATTCACCAGAATCAAGTTTTAACTCGGATCTCACTACACCAGTTGGATCTGAAACATGTAGACGATTTGAATTAATGTACTCATGGAAAGTAACAGGACTTAAGTGAGACAAATATTTGTAGGTATGCAATTTGTCTACCTGTTCCACCAGGAACATAATTTCTTAAAACGGCTGTGCGTTCTTCAACAGCTAAAGTTATGTCTCTTTCAGTCATCTGAAAGTTTTTCACAGCAGTTGCGAATACATCAGCCCCGATAACCAAATGATTGGGAACTTCATCTACAGTGTACAATGCCTTTAAAAATATGAAGATAGTTAGAATACCAGATTACATCAGCAAAAAAATAAAAATAAAAGGTGTACAAACCTGTAATGTTTCTGTTTCTATTACTGGTAAGCGGTATGTACGAATCAAACCATGATGGCACCGAAACTTGATCTCAAGCCATGTAGGTTCAATTTTGAGAAGACAAGTTTCAACTTGTTTTCTGATACAGGCAAGTGACCTGAAAGCCGCTAAATAAGACTGAAAGTGAAACACAATAAGACAACAGATTGTCAAAGGAAAAGTAACTTACACTAGAATAATTTTTCTATTGCAATCACCCACCTTCATGTTAATTCTACATTTTAAAGCATCATCATCTTCACCTTGACCCTGGGACTGGACGGGGCAATTATAGTAAGAAAAGAATTGATTGGTAAAATGAACTTCAGCGTAAACTGAATGGTTGGAATGGACTGTACGAAATGTAAGTCCTCCATTCAAAGGTTCTAGGTATAGCTCATCTCCGATTCGGGCAAGGGAGTGTAATGCCCTTCCAAGTACTGTAATGACAAAAAGACGAAGGATTACAACGCTGTTGGGTAGAAAATTTCCATTTGTATTAAACTCAACACTAATAACAATCTGATAGTTAGGTTAGACGGCTTACTTTCTACGTTTTGCTTCGGAACCACGCACATCATGTTGGTGTCAGATGGTTGTACGTCATTCTTGTCTCTACTTCTTCGTTTGTGCATTTCGTCTGTTCAATGATAAGCTGAGTTAAAAGGAAATTTTCTGTAAATGTAGCTTCTACAAGTAGCATACAAAACTTCAAACTTCAGGAAAAAGCCCTCCACAGACGAATTTCGTTGCGTCTTTGTTTGTTTACAAATTCTAGGGCTGTTCAGAAACATTTTTATTTTGTACTGCTCATGATCAAAGATTCATGACTGTTCCATGTCCCTAAAATATAGTCCAATAAAAATTGAAGTATATATACATAAAGTCTGAATGTAATCATAACGCTGAGAACAAAAAAAGTAAAGGGGAGGTTCGGTTGGTTTGTCTGATAAGTGGAGATTTCCAACTGTCGCCGCTAAAGCGCTGCGGTCGGCGCGCTAACATCGCGACACATTTGAAACATGCTTAATGGTGTCAGATTAGGCCCTCAAGTTAGGCCCTTGAGAGAAGGCCTCACACTACGCAGTTCACTGGGGGGGGGGGGGGGTCCTCCGGGCGAACGGGTCGCGAACGAGCGAACGAACAGGCCTCACACCGAACTCAGTTCAATGCTCCTATTATAGGTCCTTTAAATTCTGTAATGTTTGTAAAAACCAAATACTGTAAAACACAAT
>NW_026267352.1:202268-203992 GCF_000697945.3 Frankliniella occidentalis | reverse complement strand
GGGCCTGCAGGCCTGCAGATGGTCCGCAGGTCTGGCCACGCCCTCCCCGCCACCCGCGATACATCACACGAGCGGGACAAAGGAGACGCGGCCGCGGCTGCGCCGCTCTATGGGCGTACGGAGCTCGCCGTCGGCCGCACCGTGCCGCGGCATTTGTTGTTGGCCGACCAAGCCGGCCGGCGTTTAGTTTTTGGGAGCAATCTATCACTACTCTGGGTTTGAATGGCGGATCCTCTCTGGCCTTGGTGCTGGCTGACGCTGCTGACGCGGTGCCCCGCCTGTTGGGCTCGTCTCGCCTCGCCTCCTCGGGCTGCTTCTGTGGCCGGCCGATCGGGTGTGGCGTGGCGGGCGTGGTCCCCGAGGGCGTGGCAGGCACGGTTTGGGTTTTGGCGGGCGTGGTGTGGTGCGGCGCGGCGCGCCCGGGCCCCGGACCCCCTCTATCACCACACAGGCCGTGAATGTTAATTGCGAGGGGCCCGGCTCGCTCGCTCATCCTGCATGTTGTTGTTGTCGGTGTGCATGTGTGCGCATGCGTGTGCGCGCGTGTGCATTTTTGTACGTATGCGTTCTCTGGGGCTCAAGAAGAGTGCCTTCGATGTTACGCCCCCCAAGCACACATTGCAGCAAAACTAAATGCGCACATATAGCATACAGGGTGGTCAGCAGACCCCTTCCTTTATTTTGCTTATACTGTACCGCCTGCACGCGTGCGGACGGGTTGCATACTCGCACGGGGCCATAAGGCGCCCATGGTGAGCGGCAGTAGGCCCGCCCGCACGCATGCATCGGTATAGTATAAGCAAAATAAAGGAAGGGGTCTGTGGACCACCCTGTATTTGTTATTGACGATAAGAAAGTGCAGAGAGTTCAATACCACCCGTAAAGGAATAATTTTGCTCTCCCCTTTCGTCGGGGAACACGACGTGGCGCGGACGTCTACTGTACGCTCACTCCTGTAATGAGAAGGATCTGGAATGTTCGAACAGTGTGCCCCCACTTCTTGTTCTCCTCTCCGGCTGCCCGCCCCGTTCGCCCGCCCCCCTCCACCCCGCGCCCTACAGGCTCGGCGTCCACCTCATCACGTGCCTCCGGCGTGGTCCAGGCCCTGCTGGCTGGAGCCTGGCTGGAGCCCGCGTGGGTGGCGTCCGCCCGTGTCCCGACCGATCAGCGACTGTGCTCTGGCCACGCCTCACGCCGCTCCGCGCCGTCCGCGCAGCCCCGCCACAGCTGTCTACAATTGGAACATTATCTCACTCGCACCGCGCCGAAACTGGAGACCCCCTCCCCCTTTCCCCTCAACCTTCTCCCGTCCTGTCGCCTCGATTCGCCATCACCACACCTTCCTGAGCGTTAACGCCGACACCATCGGCACACCCGAAAAATGCTGGGCGGGGCTCTTCCCTCTTCTCGATGGTTCGAGACGGAGCGGAGCGCCTGCGGACGGCGGGGTAGGCAACCCCACACCACACCCGTGCGCAACGGGATGGTCTGGGCCGAGGGCGCCCGGCCGGGCGGCCCGGGACGGTGATCGGAGAGCTCCCCAAAAAACGTTTTAAACCCGTCCGATCGGCCTGCAGGCAGACACAGACGCGAGATTTGGGCTTGAGCTGGCTGCTGCTCCATCACTGCCGAAAAAAACCATCATGCATGTCGAGGGGACGTGAGGGGCGGTGAGAGCGTTGGATAATGTGAGGGGGTGGGGAGGGGAGGGGGTACTCTGACAA
>NW_026267352.1:201026-202218 GCF_000697945.3 Frankliniella occidentalis | reverse complement strand
TGCTGTCCTCAACATGGTGCCGAGATCTAAATATATTCTCTCACATCACGCAGGAAATCTAAGTTCGCTCTTCGCCTAACAACAAAAATATTTTCATCAGCCAAGAAACACCGCCGCCGCCCCACGACGCGTCACCATAGCACAGCCAAGGCACAGCAGACGTCAGGCGGATCAGCTGTTTGCCCCCCCCCCCCCTCTCCCGGTAGGGCAGCGTCCTTACTACCCCATTCTGGAGCCTTCCCCACGTCTCGCGATTCTTCCCGCCACTCCCTCGCGGTTGCACCCGAAGCGACCCGAAGCCGCTCGGCCGCCGCCGCTCGGCGCCCGAACATTCCCGAACGCCCGGGACGGTTCGCGCTAGTTCGCGCGCGCAGCGAGTCACTGGCTCCCCCACCACCGCGGCACGCCCCCTCCCGCGACCGCCGTCCAATAAAACCGCTCGCCCCGGCACCGAGCTGTCAGTTCATCCCCGGCATTCCCTGCGACTGAGAGTTCTGTGCGCGTTCAGAGCGATCATCATCGAGTCGAACCTGAGTGTTGCCTTACGATTTTCTGAGCAAGTTCTCAAGCAGAGTCTTCTTCAAGACTAATTTCTACTCCCATTTCATCTGCACATCTTCGCTTCGTTAACAGTCAAGGTAAGATTTGCTCTCCGTCTCCCCCTAAAGTACGCCGTTGTGAAGGCTTCGGCCAGGCTTCTTCACATCTCGTCAACCTAGTGGCTAACCGGCTTGTCTATTCTATCGCAGATGTCCCTGTTGCCCTACATCCTGAGCGAGCTGCACGACATGTCCGCGGCCCTGGACGGCCGGCGCCACGGCCCGCGCTGGGAGCGCGACGACTACGGCCTCCTCGACGACCTGCTCACGTACCGCGACGTCGTCCACCCGGCTCTCGCACCAACCCGCGGCCTGCTGCGCCTCGTGGACCTGGACGACCCCGAGCAGGTCCCCGCCCACCACCACCTCGTGATCCGGCCGCGACACCTGCTGAGGCGCCAGCTGTCGGCGCCCGCCCGCCGCGCCCAGGAGCTGCGTCAGCGGAGGCAGCAGCAGCAGGCCAAGGAGGCCGCCAGGAAGGACGACGACGGCCTGCTCATCAACGTGGACGTGCAACAATTCCTTCCCGAGGAGCTGTCCGTCCAGGTGCTCAAGGACCAGGGCTGCGTCGTCGTGGAGGGCAAGCACGAGGA
>NW_026267352.1:200590-200976 GCF_000697945.3 Frankliniella occidentalis | reverse complement strand
CGAACAGGCCTCACACCGAACTCAGTTCAATGCTCCTATTATAGGTCCTTTAAATTCTGTAATGTTTGTAAAAACCAAATACTGTAAAACACAATAGACCGTTCCGACAGTGCGCTTTTTGAGAAGACATGAAGAAGTCAGGACCGGATCCAGTAGCTAAAGTTCGCTGATTTTTGTCATTTGACACTGCAGTTCGACGTGAATGACCTCTATTAAATCCCTAGTAACTGTCAATTTTAGTTTTCACTGATGTTAGCCTGTATTTTAGAACTGTTTCCGGTGGTGATTTCATTAATTCTTCTTTAAACGGGCACTGCCGGAACCGTCTATTATTTAAATTTGGTTTAATGTTATGACAGGCATATTTGAGCCCTATTCCTACCTTG
>NW_026267352.1:190269-191499 GCF_000697945.3 Frankliniella occidentalis | reverse complement strand
TATGACAAGTGCGTTTGAGTCTTTCCACCTTGTGTGATTTAATTTCAATAAATGGCAAAATCTTGTAATTTGCATCTTTTCTTCTCAATTCCTTTGATTCCTTTACCTTGGTTTGATACAAAAACATTCAAATATAGAAAATGGGAAGCAAAAAAGAACACAGCTCATTGACGTATTTGCCTAATTGGGAAATTGAATGTGTTAAACTTCTAACCCACTTGCCACAACTGCAAATGATGTGGCCTGTCATCTCTTCAGAAATGGACCCCACGGGATGCAACACTCTTAATGCTGCCAAGCACATCCAATCAACGCTCAATCAAGGATTGCTAGGGGCCGGGCTGTTAATTGATTTAAAGAAAACCTTTGATACAGTTCACCATTACATTCCACTGGACAAACTTGAAAGAAATGCAGGAAGAGGAACTTGCAATAATTGGCTTTCAACTTATCTTGCAGAAAGGCATCAATATGTGCAGATTGGATCAACTAAGAGCTCCTTAAATGGTGTATCAATAGGTGTCCCCAGAGGCTCAGTACTGGGGCCAATATTGTTCATAATTTTCATCAATGACCTATCTTTTATCACCTTGGCAGGAAAACTGATGCTTTATGCAGATGACATCCTATTACTTTATGAAGCAAAAACTGAAGAGGAAATAATGAACAATAAAATAAATACTAACCTAAGACAATAGTTGCATGGCTGGATGCACACCACCTTATTATCAATGTGAAAAAGACTGAAAATTTACTTTTCCACACAGCAAGGTATCTACTCCTGAGCCAAACAGAGTGAACTTAACAAACTCATAGAAAGAGTGGATAGTGCTACCTCGGCTTGCATCTTGATTCTGAACTAAACTGGAGTTGCCATGCTGCACACATTGTGAAAAAGATTACGCCAGTAGTTGGCATCCTGCCCAGATTAAGGCACTGTGGTCTTAGCAAGCAAATACTCAAAAACATCTATTATGCACTGATATACTCCCTTCTCTCATACTTAATATCTGTGTGCGGACATTGTGAAACCCTCCTATAACAAAAACTCAAAATTATTCAGAGGGCACTAAAATTTATCTTGAATCTGCCACTCATAAAATCATCCCCTTATGTCTATAAAATTGCTAACATCCTTCCAATAGAAAATCAAGCCGACTTGTCACTAGTTTTTTGTATGTTTAAAGTCAAGCACAACCTTGTAAATACAACCTTAACAACAATAACAAA
>NW_026267352.1:187755-188810 GCF_000697945.3 Frankliniella occidentalis | reverse complement strand
AATTTGTATCTTTACTCCCCAATATCTTGTGTTCCGCAAAACAGGGTCCCACAATTTTGCGTTCAAAAGTGGGGGTGATGTTGTAACTTATTGATCAATACCTGGCTCATAGGTGAGTAATGAGTGCTCACGTATAATACAGTGGTTTGCTTTCAATTTGTTGTTGACAGTGTGAAAATGCTTTGGTTTGGTAAAAAGAAAATGCAGTCAAGAGTTCAAAGGTAAAACTTTCTGTATATGTACACTGATTTGAAGAAAATAGTATTTTGATCTTGGTTGTTGGTATGAAAAGACGAAGGGGAAGGGGAAATACAACACTTAGGTTTAAAAAAATATCACCTAATTTTTTATTGCTTTAAATAATTCACGTACACAGTTTACATCCCTGTAATGTACTACAATTCAACAGGAAACAAGATTAAGAGATGAAATTCATACAAGAAAAACATTTGCCATCTAAACTTAAATTAACAATTAATCAGTCAACATGGCACACTGCTAATGCAGAAACCAATAAATTATATAAACACATAACATTCAACCTAAACTTCAATATATATACACACTCACACACATCTTTGGAATTTAAGAAATACTGCGACTAATAATCGTGTTCACAGAGAAATATACACCAGAATCTCACTTACACTAAAGTCTTTATCACACTAATGACTCAGTTGACTTAGTCGACCTCCTCGACGGTGGGGCCGTTGTGCCTGCCAGCCTGCTGCCCGCAGCCCTGGGGTGCCTGGGGCTGTGACGCGCCCGGGCCGCCCGAGTGCAGGCGCACCATGACCTCTTGCACCTTCTGCTGCAGCTCCTTGAGGCGGTGCTCGTACTCCTCCTTGTCGGCCAGGGTGTTGCTGTCCAGCCAGCGCAGCGTCGCCTCGCACTCCTCGCGCGCCCTGGTCTTGTCCTGCTCCGGGAGCTTGTCGCCGGCCTCGTCGATGGCCTGCTTGATGCTGAACACGTAGCCCTCCAGCTGGTTGCGCGCTGCGACGCGGTCGCGCTGCTGGTCGTCCTCGGCCTTGTACCGCTCCGCCTCGTCCACCATG
>NW_026267352.1:186041-187705 GCF_000697945.3 Frankliniella occidentalis | reverse complement strand
CCACGCCACGCCACGCCACGTCTGACCACGCCCCCCGGTACAGTCGCAGACAGACGCGGGGGCACGCCGACCGTCCCGGCAGAAATCGCGGCTGGCACTAAATGTCGCCAGCGTATCGAGCGTCACGGTAGAACGCTGCCTTTTACAGCGGCGGCCGTCTGAAAGGGAGAAGCGAACGATTCGAAAAGAATGTATAAATAAAGACTGCTGTTTTCGGAATTCGCGGCAGCATTACACCGTCCTGCACTATCCAGACGGCCAGAGACGCGCCGCCGCAGGCGCAGGGCACGGCAGGGCTGTGCCGAGAACAGGTTCAAGTTCGCTGACTCCTCGTGGACGCGGGGGGCCGGGATGGATGGGGGGAGGGGGGGAGGGGGGTTTGCAGCTCCTGCAGCAATGGCGGGCACTGCAACTGCAGCCCCCTCTGCATCGTCCAGGGCAAGGTATATAAGGGAGTGAGCCCGGCCAAGGCCTCATAGTGCTGCGATCCTCCTCAGCCCAGACAACATGAAGACCTGCGTGAGTACCTGCGAGCCCTAGCGAATCGCCTGGCACTCGCCAACTAAAGTGTCATTCTGATTCGGTTTACAGTATTGTGATTCGTTAGGAGCCTCTCCCCCATTGTAATAAATGAGTAAAGCTTTCCGGTAAAGTTGTATGCAGAGGAATGCATAGAATAAGAAAACGGAAGTCACCATCTTAAAGCATAGCGATTTCCGTTTTCTTCTTCCTTGCGCTCTTCTGCATTTCTGCTTTACCGGAATGCTTCATTACGCACCGCACCTGTGCCCTTGTGTGTGCAGGCTATTTTCGAACCCACGAGATGCTGGTTCCCATTAACTTTCCCGAAAAGGCCAACTCTTTGAGGCGCAAACTGAAAGACATCGTGTGTGTTGACAGGTGATTCTCCTGGCGATGGCCGCGGCCTGTGCGGCGTTTCCCCACCCGGGGCCCCCCGCGCCCCCTGGCCCCATGCCCCCGACGCCGCACGCCATGCCGCCCCCCGCGCCCCCGGGCCTTGGCACGGAGATGGGCAAGCAGGGCGCGACGTCGGACCTGAAGGGCGAGGAGGCCCTGTACCTGGCCAGCCCGTACTCGGCGCTCCCCTACCAGCCCTACTCGGCCTACAACATCCGCGCCCCGGGCTACGGCCTGAGCTACGGGGCCATCGGCGGCCTCGGCGGCCTCGGCTACTCGTCGTACGGACTGCAGACCGCCCCCATCTACCCCTACTACTACTAGGGCCTCGGCCAGACAAGATGTGATAGCAACGGCTCTACAAGACTGACTTCATTGGTGCAACGATAGTAAGAAGAATAGCTATTTCCGTAGGAAAAAAAAAACAAAGCAGCTCGCAATGATGAAATAAATTATTTAAGTGTGAACCTGTGTTTTTCATCCATCCCCCCTTAAAATTAAAACTTTACTTAAAAGAAGGAGCAATACAGGGCGTCGTACTGGCTGAAGTAGTTTGGCAGGCACTCGCTCGAAGGTAAATGCGGGGTCGCTGGGGTGATTCACAGGCCGCGCGGGTGCTGTGGTGGGTTTGCCTAACTACTGCAGCCAATTCGACAAATGGGACACCCTGTGCATTACAACGTCCCGGTGCGACCTGGGTGATCCCTCACCCTGCGCCGCAAGTGGAACCGGGGTGGGGTTGGGGG
>NW_026267352.1:184354-185991 GCF_000697945.3 Frankliniella occidentalis | reverse complement strand
GGGGTATAAAGTGGGAAAATTTGGATTTTCATAATATGAGACCCCAAATAAAAAGTATTGAAGACAACCCTGATTTTATAGCAAAGCCATTCTAAAAGAACATTCCATTGTGATAACCGGAACTTTATATTTGGGCGTTAAGACATTCATGAAAATATTGGGACTGGGCGTGAAAGATCAGTCTAAATTGGCCAGAAATTATAGCAAAAGGCTATGTTTTCATATTTTTCAAAGGTCCTGATTCATTTAAAACTTGAAAGAACTTAAGGGCTTAAGGCATGAGGATTGAAAGGGTTGCATTCAGGTGAGTCCATATTTTAGAGGGTTTTGGGACACCAAGCACCAAATTTCTAGGAATCAGTATTGCCAAAAATTTGAAATGGAGTGAACATGTAGAGTATCTACTGAAGAAGCTTAATAGAGGTCTTTTTATCATGCATCAGATGAATAATGCATGGGTAGAGCAACAATGGGAAAATTATATCATGCAAATGTCAATGTGCACTTACAATGTGGGATTGAAATGTGGGGAGATAAGGGAAGCAATAAAAAGTGGATAGCAAAAGTGTTTAGGAAACAAAAGCAAGCAGTTAGAATGTACTTCTGAAGTCAGAAAAAGAAATGTTGAAGAGGCATTTTTAAAAATTGGGTGTGATGACACTAGCAAGTCTGTACATTTATAGAATGAGCATCCTAGGAAAGAAGGACCATAAAGACAAGAGGAATGCCCTATTACAAAACTACGAGACAAGGAATAAAAAGGATATGCACTGCGAAGACGGGAAAAGTAAAATGCCACTCAAGGGATCAGTTCCAATTTTTAACAAGTTACCAAAGATTTTGAAAGGAGGATTTAGGAAGTTTCAAAAAGGGAGTGAAGAAGTGGGTTTAAAGAAAGAAATTTTACACTTTAGGAGAGTTTTTATCAGGAGATTGGCCAATAGAGGAAATCTGAAATTTTAAAATTATTTCATCCTTAACAACTGCATTCTTGGTCGCACTCTGTTAACTGCTGAAGGAGAGGATGTACTTGCCCTTTTTTATGACAGGCTACAAAATACTATGTATTACTACAAATGGCCAATAAATAAAAATAAACGGGTTTGCTGGTCTGCTTAAGCCATCTTTCAAGTTGTCATACCCACAATAAAAGAAGAACAATATCCTGCAGTCGAAAATCTTTCCCTTTGCTGAGAAAATGTCCCATTATATTTTTCTAATTTTTTGAGAGTTAAAACTTTAAAAATTTCAATTTTTCTTACTATTTGTGATTTGCTTAAAATATTTTTTGAAGCAACCATAAAGAATTGTCTTCGTTAAAATAATTATCATTTGTATAAAGGGTCCCATGATTTTAATTCACTTGTTTCCGTCTACTACGAGGTTTGATGTGATATGTCTTCCAGATGACTTTTCTTTTACAGGACTTACGTATGACACAACAACTATTTAAGCAACAGTGCGGGTTACAAAGAGTGTCAGACACATGGGAATGACTGGATTTTTCCTTCAATCGTATTGGCTGTCATTTTGATGAATACTTGGCTCATAGGGTGAGTAATAAAATTAAGATTCAATGTGTAAGACGGCAGTTTGTTTTCATTTGTTGCTGACAGTGTGAAAATGCTTTGGTAAAA